>NC_135778.1:6675426-6791790 GCF_028453695.1 Augochlora pura
ATCACCGGCTGCGATCCTCTTGAATCGGTTAACATTCCGTTGTACCCACCGGTTCGGGTTTCAATTAAATCGATCCCGCCGTGGATACTGGACCATACAGAGCGTTGCCCGCCGCTTAACCGAAAAGATCCGAGCTCCTGTCGAGTTGCCGAGAATATCCAAGGATCCGTCGATCCACCGGGAAGATTCGCGGATCCGTCGATTCACGAAAAGATTCGCGTCACCTTGTAAGACGAATAAGTAGTCCGACACTATCCCCACTCTTGTGATTTAAATCACACGATTCTGGCTTTGCTTACCACGTGTTCTAGCGAAGATAAGATCTCACCTACGTGTCATCTATACTGTATGTATGTCTGGCATCACGTATATACATCACGGAGTATTTAAAATATTTTGTACACGTGCGCGCATTTAATAGATATGATTTATCAGGGTGCAAATGCGACAATAAATAAATTGAACGTAAATATTTATTGTTAAACCGATCAAGGAAATTATTTTCACTTATTCCATAATCGAAAACTGAACGCACTAAATTGATGTTTCCTCACCATTTGGTGCTAATACAAATTATAGATAAATTAAAGATTCAATTGACGCTTTCAGTGCTCGCGATTTTGTAAAATTATTTTACGATATCGCGGCCTATTCGTGTATCTGGTAAACACGATAAAATGGAAAACATTATCGGAGCTTCGCAGAATTTTTATGTTATCGCTCGAATCGCTTAATAAAGCGATTACAGCTCCATTCGAAGCTTGTTTTTATAAAATCCGCCATTTATTCGAGCGTATAAAATAATCGACAGAAAATGGAAAATTCTTTTAAACCGTGTCCGTTGCTCTGCAACGATTTTAATTCGGATCGATGTTCGCGGTTTAATTAGCGCCGTTAGAACTCTTTGATATCTTCATTATAGCGAGATTTAAATCGAGCTCCTTTATGCGCCGCGGTTTCAGGCAGCGAACACCGTATGTCTCACGTGTGTTAAGTGTTTTATTTCGTTCGATTTTTATACCATGAAGAACAGCAACGTGTTTGAATGCCGAAACGTTTCCGAGCGAGCGTTTTTCATACGCGGGCGTCGTTTATGCGCGGATTTAAAAAGTGCTCATAGGGAAAAAATTACCGGTTTTAAAAAAAATCGATTAAAACTTGTCGCATCAAAACCTGCCCCATTTAATCGCGCAGAATATTTTTATCAGCGCGGCGGCGGCGCGTGGGAGAGGAGGAGGACGCGCGCGCGCGGGGGCGGAATTTCGGTTGGGATTCTGGTGCGCGAGCGTGCTCGCGCGATCGTTCGCCCGTAAAATTCAGTAGTACAAAACACGGATGTCGCGGCGTATGAGATATGGGACTGTAAAGGATTAATCGGGGGCTGTCTAGATTGATAGCAATTTATCTTGGTAATTAATTTATCTTGCCGGCCGATACGAGATGACATTATAACCCCGCCGGTTATGAAAATGATTTACGTAATCGTAATAGAAATAATTCACTAACATTATATATCCACAGAGAATGAAATTTCGAGCGGTTACACGCCGGGACCCGTTCATCGATATCGATTCAACGAGACCCGGGTTCGGTTTTATCGGAGAAACCCGTTCCGTTATAATGCATTGGGTTTTGTCTTCCCGTAGCAATGACCGATGACGCCACCGTCGAGTTATGGAGCAAACAAGCCGTATTTCAATTCCTACGTCTAGGTTCCATTGAGCAATTAAATCTCTTTGTGTGCTCGAAGCTCAAGATATTTGATAATTTTCTATTTATCTAGATAAACGTCCGAAAATAGAAATTTGCGTAAATATTTTTTATTTAATGTCATGTAATCGATATTACGGAATTGGTATAAATGTTTAAGGCGGTCGAAGAAAACGTTTCGTGTAAAATTTTAATCGAGTATAGGGGCAGTTATAGATTTATAGATTTTGTTTTATAGATGCAGAAAAAAGGGAATATATAAAAGCAATTTCAAGCAACATATAATACTCGTTTTAGAACAATAACCAGAGGCTTCGCTCGCTGATTGACTTGACAGCTTCGCGTCAGCTGATCTTCCTTTTTATTGCTCACTGTTTTTCGTTAATAATTCGTGGACAATGCTGCGGATTCCATTTGTGCTATCGTTTACTGAATCCTGTTTACGCTTTATCTAGTTCTGATTCTGGAAATAGTCTTCGTAAACTAAGTACCTATCGCACAACCTCGTCAAAGTGAAAATATGAGACAATACGAGGCCACGGTATCGGTAAGTGAAAATGACTCGCAGCCCCATAGTCGACCAGCTCCGATAATCCAGCGGAATTCTCTTCGCCATTTCCGTATTCTTGGAATTCGTGAGCCGTTAATGGAAGTTGATTCCCGAAGCTGATAAGATAACTGCCGGAAATAAAGTCGAAGTCATTTTCAGCTCGATATCACGGCCACGGACGGATCCAGATACGGGACGGCGGGACGATTGGTCATAAGTCCCGCGTAATTATCGTCTCATTATGCTTTCGAATTGGCTCCGCGGACGAGAAACGAAGAAGAAACATCTATGGCCCCGGCGTTAGATGCACGCGGCGTTATCTCGAACGTGTTTCGGTCGACCAATAAACGTCCGCGCGAAGCAGTGGAACGAAAATCGGACGCACTTCCGTTCAGTTAATTTACTGGCAATTATGCACGGCCATTAACGCGATTACATTTCCGGCTGTACGCGAGCCATTAGTTTGAACGTGTGCAAGCGTCGAATGCGCGCGTAAGCCGACGTGAGAAATTCGGGAATAGCCGGGCGGGTACCACCGGCGGGCGCGCAAGCGATTGGATCTCCGACAGTGTTGTCGCGTAACCTTCGACAGGTGAAGAACCTTAGCCACGGTCGCGACGCCGCTCTCGGGAAACCGGTGTCAAAATCTCGGAGTCATCGTATCGTACTCCCGAGGCCGTACACTTCCTAAACTCGCGGCCTTGGCTCAGGTTAACCACCTAATTTTCTATTCCGCTCGTGCTTACCTTCCGTCTACGTAACACTCTCGCTATCTCTGACTGGGTCACGACTGCCTCTGCCAGGTTCCGCATAGTTTCCGTAACAATTAGAGCCTTCGTTCTAATCGAAGGCCGAAAGTAACAGTTATTTGAAAATATTTCGTGAAGATTGACATTTAAAAAAGAAAAACATATTTGCTATTCACATTGAAGCTAATAATCGAGAAATTGAAAAGAATTAAATTAAAAAAAATTAAATTAAAAAGAAATTGAATTAAAAAAAAGTTAAATTTAAAAAGAAATTAAATTAAGAAAATCACATAAACTAAACTAGATTATGGTTCTTCGTGCGAAATAAACATTTTCCAATTACATTGAGTTAAATGTATGTTAATGTTATCTTTACCGATATTTTGTTTTATACAATTTACTGAATTCATTTTACGATGCCTAGACCGCGGGTTTTTCCCCTTGCACTATAATAACCAGTCAGACTCGCGATAAATATTCAATGCTAGATCTAATAAATATGAATATTATTAATTTCTTATAAATCGAAATAACATTGAATTCTTCTGTTATCGAAGTACATCTAGAAACGAAAGTAAATGAAACCAATGGAAGGAATAAAAATTGTTTGGTCCTCTTAGAGAAATGATTAAGAACGAATAAGTGTTAATTAATATAGCGTTGAAGGAATCGTAGCGTAAGGGGCTAACCAAGACAGAGTGTTAAGCGAGGAGTGGGAAGTAAATGGAGAGCTCCGGTATACATAGAAGCTTTTGGAGATTACGACAGAACACTGGAAGTTAATAAACTGAATTTAGTGTTTGCCATTAGCTCTCGCGACGACCTTTTGTAACGTCTTCCATCTAATACCCGAGAATGTGTCGCGCCGGAATAGTATTGAAAACCATAAACGTCGCGGGGACACGATAGCGATTTCGGTGAACCGACGGCGCGGTGCAAGGGGGGGGGGGGGGGGGGGCGGGGCGAGCCCCACCGCAGAAAAAGTAGTAACGGCCGAGAAATGCTAAATCTGTCAAAATGGAAAAACTATTTCAAGGGGTGTTCGAACCGATTCGTACGTTTCGTTTGCGTTTCTATCGGCGACGGCCGTCGAATATTTCAGCAATCTCCATGCATACGTGGGTTCGGAAACGACCGGGTGCCGCGAGAGAGTTCGGATTATCGTGAACAATTGCGTTCCCGGCGAACTTAAACATCGATGGATATTTATTAAAGGTAACAATTTTCCGGGACATTAGTCCCCGTTGGTAATACCCGTGTCAGCGTAGGCGGGACCGGCCCGCGAATTCGAGTTACGGGAAATGACAAGCTTAACGTTGAATTTTCAGGTCATTCATTACCGATGTATGCGGCAATGCAGTTGCGACCGGTCATGCATGATCGACTCTCGACGCGAATGGAATTCTAATGGTATCTGTCGGCGGATATTGAAATAAATATGCCCCCCCGGGGGCTATTATATTTCTAGCGCGCTCCAATTTATTTTTTCTCTGTTAAATCGAATCTGTGTTGGGAATAGAAAAACTATACTCGGTTGTGCGAGCTTGCTGAGACAGATTTAGATCGGTGTTGGTCGATTTCTTTTAATTGAAGTGTTCTCCAATCGAAGCATTGAGTGCAGAAATATTTTAATTCCTATTAAGTTATTTTTACGGAATCCGTCTAAATCGCATTTTTCAATTTTTTATACATAATAAGTATTTACAGTTCTAGAATATGCCTTCACGATCTTATAGTTAATTTTCATTACTTGCGACGTATTATATTTGTACTTATTTCGTGTTGCCGCTGAGATTCTTTATTTTTTAAATAATGTAAGTTGCAAGTGGTATTTTACCGATCGTAAACGTGATTTACTACTCTCGCCGTAAAGTATTCGAGCACCCTTTACAACTCCCTTTTAAAACATCTGTAAAACATATTTTTTAAATTTTCGTTCCAGATTCAGATGGAAAATTAAAACACGAAATAAAACATTTTTTGTCGTGCCAAGTAATAGAGAATCAAATGAAATTTAATTTAATTGAACTAATCCCTTTAACATTTAAAACAACTACGAGTCACTTGGTCCAGATTTAAAAAGGATTATTTTGTTTTAATTCCTTGCACTGTAATGACGAGTCAGGACTCGCGATAAAGATTTCCTGCAACATCTGCTAATATAAAATTATTCGTTTCTTCTAAATCGAAATCGAATTGAATTCTTCTGTTATCAAAGCCTAGAAACGGAAGTAATTAAAGACAATAGGAGAAATAAGAATTATCTGGTCCTATTAAGGAAAATATTAAAGACAAATAAAAGTGCTAATGAACGCAGCGTGAAAGGAGTCGCAGTGCAAGGGGTTAAAGGGCGTACGGATACTTTCTTCCACGGATTGTAACAAACACGAAGAATCTAATGGTCGAATATATACCACCATGTCCTTAAATAATTTATCATGTTATCAATTATAGATTAACTATATTTGATAGAATCGTAACATTTGTCACATGAATTATTTTTTAACCTAGTTAGTCGATATTGGTTTTTAAATGTTTCAATATGCACCGTGTTAATTGGTTTGTCCTTAGAGTATACGCGTCGCAATAATTTGTAAATTATGCGTTTCATGGACAATTTGTAAATACAAAATTTGTATGCTTTCAAGGAAAGCAAATTGAAAATACATTGAAAATATATAACTCTCATTATTCATGTCTTAAGTATATTCTAACTAGTTGTAGTTATAGACACGTGCTACAAACGTAGCTAATTAATTAGATTCTTCCGTCAACAGGATACTAGATTTAGTATACCATGTTCACATATATTCCATTCGATCAATTCCATCCAATCATAGTAGACTCCTTATTAACCGAACTCTACAGGATTACACGTAAGGGCGGATAAACGAATGACTGCATAATCCGAAACACGTGCATCTCATTAATTATAGGTTGCTAATCAGTGGACTGCGGATCTTACGCATTAATGACTAAGATGACTAGATGTAATACCAGTTTTAGCATTTTAGACAAATTTTAGACTACTGCTATGTTCTTCTGAATTTCTTAAAACTATATATATAGCAATCTATTTTATACGATAAATTTTTGTTTTATTTTATACGACATAAATTCACGTCGAGAAGTATGTTAACACTCACTCAAACGGAATAACTCTCTATTACTGTATTTTTTGGGTCGCTACCGGTTGGAATAATAAGATTAAAAAGAGACGATGTTTTTCGAATCTTGACTTCGACGAACTTTGCGGTATGTACATAAATTATCGAGATCTGCAAGAAACATTGTCAAATTGCCATTCCAGGCTCAGATAAAAAATTGAGAAAACGTATCCTCTCAATTTTTTTTCCATCGTCTCAATCAGTTGGAAAAGAAGTTTGTATGCTCATTCTCCAGAAAACTAGTCGGTTCAACATTTCTAAGAATTTCGTCCTTTGGATCGATTTTGGTAAAAGAAAGCGATCGCGCTTGAAAACTGTATCAACATACTTTCCGACGCAAAAGTGTACGCAGCGGCTATAGCATGAAACTTTCAACTGCAGGCCAAAGAGGACCGTGGAACATCGCACAATCTTTCTCTAACTTCTCCCTCTGATTTCGTTTTTTTTTTTTTTTTTTTTTGAATTATTAATTTACTCACGATTAGTGTACTCGCTAGAGGCGTGCCCGGCAGCCGTGACGAATAGAACGAACGTTAAAATGGTGGAAGGAGATCGCGGATTCATGGTGTCCGGATCCCCGGTGGAGCTTCGTCGGAGGACAATGGAAAAATGTCGCAGTTGGTTCGTGTATCGGTGGTTTTTTATACGACGCCTGTTACGATCGCATCCTTCTCGGCGATCGGTCTCGATCCTTGTCTCGCCCACCACCACCATCACCACCACCACCATCAGGATCGCTCGCGGGTTCAAGCTTCCCAGCCGGCGGCGTTCCATGACCACCGATACGATTGCCGTGAGTCTCGCGCCGCGCCGGAAACCCAATGATAATGCGAGTACAAAGCCACGACCACGACCACGATCACGATCACGACCGCGGCCCCGATGTGACTTCCAAGGTGATTGTTTCGCGCTGAATACGACGAGCGACGCGTGCCTCCCGACGGCTGTTCGGTCAAGGGCCAAGGGACAGATACGATCACGGTGACTGGCTATCTCGCGATTCGAGATTCAACCGATCGCCGAGGTCGTTCATCGTACACCGGGCATAGCAAACCTGTTCACCACTGTTCATCATACTCCGCTCGACTTCTGTCCATGGAACGAAGCACGATGGTGAGATAATAGTACCTCTTATATAATGCTTTCTACGGGGTATAATATTGTCATCGATTTGATCGCACCTCAAGGGGGTACTCTAGTGCGAAGGCCATCTCATTCTGCTCATCTGAAATCAAAAACGTAGAAGTTTTTTAATTAGTTGAAATTTGACTATAGCAGGTAGTAGAGTAAAAGAAAAAAGTTGGTGATTAAAAAAAGATGGCGATACTTTGAAATTCGATCATTGACTTTTGCACTTTTCGTTGAACCCCGGATGTTGAAAAAATAGAAGAAAATAAAGATCTTTGGTTGAGTCGGAGATTTATTTTTAAAGTGATGTCTTTTAAGAATATACAAAAAAGTAAACATTGATTTTTTAACCTTGACAACACATGCCATTAGTGATGGGACTTGTGAATGCCACATTGAATATTACTTTTATTATCATAATACTATTTTTATCATTATGATTATCGTTCTACGAAGAAAAGCTACTGGGTTCTCAATTTGAGGGTCTTTAGAAACTCGCTGCAAAGGCACTTGGCTGCAATTAAGAACGCAATTAAGCATTCTTCAGAATTTACCGATAAAAGACATTTACATAGACGTTTTCGTTTTATGAACTAGATAAATAAAATACTGTACCCGATTTTCCATCATATTTATAAATCTGATGTATCTGGATTATTATTATTATTACTATACAATCTCGTCGCGCAGTCGCGTTTTAATAAGATTGGCCCATTCTCAGATAAGACTATCCAATTACGTTTCACCGTTTTAGATGAGTGTTTAGATAGGGGCTGTTTATACCGAAAAGATCGCGGTGGCTGCATGAAGGGAACGCGACGGGAATCATGTGTTCTTTACATCGATCCACCAACGAACGGAACAATTAAAGCTGTTCGTGACGCGTAATCGTGTTTCCCGCGCGCATACGTTCTCCACGACATTGTTATCATCGATAAACGGCAATCGGATTATGCTCCTACGACTAATCACTGTGACAGGTGGTCGGGATAATCGTGGGACACGGAAGCTGTTGACCGCGTGTGTGTCCGCCGCGGCCCGGCGAAACATTAATGGATACAATCTCGTCATTAGACTCTGGTAAAATTGCGCAACGTTTCTTGCGACCGACCACGTACTACACGTATATGGATACCGTATGCGCCGTGCGAACACCGAAATTCACAAGAAATTTTAGAAAACCATGGAACCGCTTGTAATGTCCGGTCGTATGCACAATGGAAGTTTTTTCATTGGTGCAAACGACCAGCTTAATTTACGACCCTCGGTCGACGAAGCTGCACTTATGAATAGAATTAAGGGATCAAACAATTTTGAACGAAAAATTGCCAATGCTTGAACTATTGTAATTGTATACTAAATTACATTTAACTATACTAAACCACACTAAACTATACTAAACCATACTAAACTATACTAAACTGTACCAAACTATAGTCATCTATACTAAACTATACTAAACTACACTAAATTATACTAAACTATACTAAATTAGACTAAACTATACTAAATTATACTAAACTATACTAAACTACACTAAATTGTACTAAATTATACTAAACTATATTAAATTGTACTAAATTATACAAAATTATACTAAACTATACCAAACTGCACTAAACTACGTTAAACTATGCTAAACTCAATTAAACTATAGTAAACTGTACTAAACTCAATATGTTATTCTAGATTTTACAATTGTTTAAGTATTTCTTACGATCTTTTATACTTCTAAAATTCGGCAAAAAATGGTAATGAGAGATGTGTGTTGATGCAGTTTAACTGTATTAATGTCGAGAATACTGTTTAAAAAATGTTCATTCAAAATTTGAATTTCTTACGATATTTTCGATCCATCACCTTAAGGGACCTTGAATGATCGTGAATGACTATGACCATAGAGATCGCGCATTCTATCTCAGAAAGTGAAGATGACCTCGACGTCTTTCGTTCGGGGAGCTTACATATACAGGATTTGCATTCAGAATCAATCATTTCGTTGATCATATTCACTCCTTCGCACTCCATATTAATACGTTCGTCGATCATATTCAATATTTTGCAAATAAATGTAACCCTATTACAGATCTTATTCACAGTTTTGCAAATTGAATTCACTCTTCTGCAAATTAAGTTCAGTTATTTGTAATTATTAGCAATGAAATTCATCTTTACTCCAAAAATTGAATAAATCAAATTGAAATATAATTTCGAAAGAGATGGATTTCATTTGCAGAAATATCAATGAAGTGTACAGGATGATTCAATGAAGCTATTACGAAGCAATAATATCTCCATTATCGTTAACGCTACTCAAAAGTACTAATGGAACAGATTGTACGGTTGAAAGAGACGAATACTGCAGCGGAAATTTATTTCCATTTCCATTTACGCAATGGAAATAATTTCTTTCTAAAGATCATATTTTTAGAGATTTCAAGATTATCTGATGGTTTTTATAAAAATGAAATTGCATATTTCTATCATTATACCATGATAGCTAAGATCAAGTCGAATCCAATGTCCCATAATAACATGACCATTTCCCGCACCAATTCGTCCATTTCACGTTCGTCGCAACGTGGGCAGAGCGAGTCGCCTTATCCCTTCCGGTACGAGCACTGTTCGCCGTGACACTCTCACTATACAAGGCGCCACGCTGAAAATTCGAATAAGCGTTCGATAAAAACTGTACTTAATAAAACAGTGTTTCTTTTAACCCTTTGCACTCTGCATTTTATTTCAATTTCGTTACAAACAGCTCCCAACATCTATTTATTTGAACATGAAATAATATCGAGTGGGACTCGACAATGGAGCTCCTGAGATAAAAACTAATGTCGAGTCATACTTGACATAGGTGTGCAAAGGGTTAAACAAAAATGTTGGTTCCGGCTTTAATATTAAGAGATATAAGAATCTGTTATTTACACCGGTCATCGCATGTACGCCGGATATATCCGGCGCTCGTTTATACCGGTCGTCGCATGAGCGCCGAATATATCCGGCACTCGTACCGAAAGGGTTAAGCACTTTCCACGAGTCGTATATGCTGCCGTCCTAGCGTGGTCGGTTTCAAGAGAACGCGGGAGCCCGTAGTCACGGAGATGTCCCATGCGGAAAGCAACACATCGCGGTAAGATCTTAGCGCGCCGTTCCTCTGCGAGTCCGCTGACCCGTTGACGACGTTGTAGGTTCAGGGTTTCGTGGTTCTGGGTGCCAGCGGACGGCAGAAGATCGACGGCGATGACCAGAGTAGAAGAGGGATTACGTAGTCTCGGTCTATAAATTCGCAGATGCATCCATCATCCTGGCGCTGCTCCGTGCTGTTGCTGTTAGCTTCCACTTGTAGTCATCGTTGTCTCGAAGCTCGCGTTGTAGGTCGTTGCCGCCCGGGGTCACCAATCTTGCAGCACTGTAAGTAATGGAGGAGAGAAGGAAAAGAAGGAGGGCTTTCCGTTCTCGGTTTGCTAGGGGACTCCTCAATAACGTTATCTAGCAAGTCCTGTGTTGGTCGCGCAAGTATTGGAAGGATAGCTATGGGCGGTATGTACAGAGTGTTAGAGAAAGCGGTTCAAGACTTTCAGGATTTATAATACTTATCAACAGGAGTAAGAAATTACCATTTTCCATCGAAAGGATTCACTTTTGGACCCATGTCGATTCGACACATGGAATACTTTTTTGTGAGTGCTACAAATCCTTAGGTCTTCAACCACTTTATTTTAATATCCTGTATGTAGAATTCTGGGTGAAAGGGCATCCCCCCTCCGTCCTACGAGACTCGGAACCGCGTCCTCGCTCCTCGTAGCTGATCGACTTCCTCAATCGCTCATAGAACCCTCTTGTTTTAACCAATCTTTATACGTGTTATTTATGGACGTTCTGACCCTCACGTATACACAGTGTGACGATTAATTTTTAAGATTGGCGCTATATCTAAGGTCAGTCATTTATCTGTGTAAATACATCTAGGTTCATGCTAATCGAATGGTAAATGGAAACGGTATATGATAATACAACAATTGTAAATGATAAATGACAATATAATAATTACGTCAACAATTTAATAGGTAATCTATAGTCACGTCTCTAGCTCGACAACGCGTTCCAAGATGATTGAAATCGAAGAGATCGCCCTGGCTCAGAAGGATTATCATGAAAGATTGCTTTTTGTCGGCAGTTGGCTGCTGCGCCCGTTCGTTTGATCGTCGCATCGGACAAAAGGGTGATCAACTGGACGAGGAAGCCTTGCGGATCGCGACGTGCGCAGACACGCGTGCACGTGCATATGCCAGCAATGCGCCACGGGGAATATGAAAGCGAGAGTCACTCGGCTGCCTGTTACTCCATCCACGTTCTGCTGAACTTGACCTACTCTTTGTCTCGCTAGTACACCGCTCGTTCCGCTTCTGTCTCTCCGTCTCTCTCCCTCTCCCTTTCTCTCTCTCTTTCTCTCTCTCTCCCTCTCTCTTTTGCGGTCGCCCACGAAACGCTCTACGCCGCGCCGTCCTCTTTGTCTCTCGGTCGGAAGTTCACCTTCGCCGTGAGCAATCGGCTCGAGCTAACCTGATCCCGGCAGGTACACCGCGAAATATTTCTGCAGCTGCTTAACCGGGTCAAGTTTGTCCCTAGACGATCGAAGAGGCCGGGACACGGTGTGGCGTCGTTGTCCCGATCACCACGGACGCGGAACTGATAACGGGTTCTTTGCGGTTGATTCACCGTGTCGCCGGTCTTCTCACCTGCGCCCGTATATTTGTATTCCTTTTCCTCGGTTCGGCTCTGTGCGGGGCTCGGCTCTCGGCGAGGTCTGCGCGGCGAAAGTGAATGCTGATTATTTTCGGGCGAGGTTCAGTGAACCACGCGAGATAGAGTTTGACTGAGGATGGAAATTGAAAATTTGATTGCTCGAATTTTCTAGAAGTACTGATACAATGTTCGGTACATTTTAGTGGATCTTATTTAATGTTGTACTTTAAATAAAATCTAGTAATTATTTTATGATGTAACAGTATTTTGAATATAATTTTATGTAACCTTTTCTTCGCGGCAAAATGACCGGTTTCTCATTCTAAAATTATTATATCAGTTAAATTATCATGTAGATTAATTTCATGTAAAGTTATTGTATAAATTACATAATTTAACACGTTCGTCGCCACGTCACCCATATCTGGGTGACATTAATTTCTGACCAATTTTGAAAATTTATTTTTACTGCAATATATTCGAGCAACATGAATTCGACATAAATGTTAACTTTTTAGTTTTATTTTAATTAATTAAATTGCTTTGATTATGTGGGGATTTTAGTGTCTAATTGTCGGCGTTGAACGTGTTAAACAACTACCATAACAAAAATTGTACAACATGTAAGTAGATCGGATCTTTTCACTTGTCTCATGCGATGTACACTAATCAATTTTATTGTTCGACGGGTTTAGTGTCGAGGAAAATAAAGAATAACAACGAGGGTTTGGTCGTTGATACCAAAGTTCGAAGTTTGCGCAAGGTCCCCCCCGGTCGTTTAGCGTTAAATAATGGAAGGACGGTTAAATATTTGAACGGCTATAATTTTAGTCTGACATTGGTCGCGTCACCCATACTGTTGTGAGGTCGAAGGCCCAGTCTCCGAACGGGGTGTCACTGACACCGCAAGGCCGACCAGCCGAAATTTCGTACAGTGCACTCGCGATAAGCGGCCTTGACTACCCACGGATAACCAACATCTATAATCGTTGACCTACACACAGAAATTTCTGCTCGAAATTCGTTTCGAACCATGACAACAATTATTCAGCAACACGTTCGCCATTAGCATTACGTACTGCGATGACCACGATCCCATACTTTGCTTATAGGAGACCAAATTCATATTGTGCATACTAATAGTATAATAAATATAGTAAAATAGTAAAATATGACGAAGACTAGAGTACAATTCAAACAAGAAGGTAAGTACATCAAACGCACATGGTAAAAAGTAAAAGATTGTTTAATAGATACGAAAATACGTAAAAAGAAGAAGAGATATAACAAGTAAAAAAATACAGTAAAATTAGTTCACATAAATGGAATTAGAACCAATAAATAGAATAGATCCATGTGCCTCTGGTAAACTATTCATCGATGCGTTAAAAAGTGTTACGCAATTTCCACCTCATCGCTGATCATTTTCGAATTGACGGAACGCCAAAAATTTGTCTCTCCCGATAGGTTGTTTGATTCTGTTACGGAACAGAGACAATCTTGGTCGAAGGGGTCGCCTCAAACCTAAACCGTGGAAAAACGTCGGCCTTGTAGCGTGAATCGAATTGGAGAAGTCGGGAAAGCTCGGCTGCTCGATAAAAAGTATCAATGGCGGGCATAGAGTGTCGTGAATCGGGTTACACCGTTGAACCAAGTGGCGAGTAAAACTTGTCTGGTTCGCGACAGTATGGGCAGACCAATCACAGCCCAATTCATGGCGAAGAAAATTGAGTTTCATTGAAGTCGACAGCGGAATCACGCGGCGATGTCGCCTTTTGTTTACTTAGGCTATTTTCAACTACGAAATCGCTCAAACCATCTGGAATTTCTTGAGTGAGATTCTCTTGCACCAAGTTTGAGAAATCAAATTATAACATTTTAAAAATATCCACCTAAACGTTATCAGACATATTATACTTCCACCATTCTAAGGCTTTGTTAATTTAAAATCCTGAGTGAATAGGTAAGGGTAAGGGTAAACTGAAACCCTGTGTATAACAATTAGCATTTGAACTTAATTTCTAATATCTATTGAACAATTTTTAATTTTACTTTTCTGCACAGTATATTTTCAATTTTTCTTTATTATACATGTGAAAAGTTATGAAATTCCTTTTTACGAAACTGCATTTACGACTGCATACGTGACAACAAATTATTAGCAATAGTTTTATTGCGGTGAACGTTGGTACATATTTCTACGCGCTACAGCAGACGGAGCATTAGTCAACGATGTAATTACGGTTTTCGTTTGAATTACTAACAAGAAAGAATCGGAAAGTAATTTGTGCTCCCAAAGGGTTTCATATCGGCGCCGACCTAATCGCACTCAGAAACTACGGTCCTCTGTAATCGCGTTACACGCGTATCCATTTCATTCCATCGCCGGTGCCCCGTACGTAAACGTAAAACGTATTATCGTCTAATTATAAGTTTCCATTAACTTCGGCGAAGTGAACGGGAACGGTGCTAACGGAGTTCCGGGGGCGGCGTACCGCGGAGTCTGACGAAATAACAAGGCGCGACACAGTGATACAATTATCAATAGAATCCATTTAATATGTAATTTGATTGTCGTCGCTCGCGGGCTCCCGCCAGTCGGTCCCGTTCTATTTTCTACCGGCGTATGATACGATTTCGTCAAGTTCAGTTCCGTATCAAAGCGGTCTTCTGCGGGGAGCACGTTTTTAGTGCGGCGGCTTTCGTTTGTGCTCTCGCGTGCCGAAAGAATAAAAAAAAGCGAGGGTACGTTGCGCGATGTTTTTCTTCTTCGTTTAACAGCACGAAGTTAATATGTCTGTATAACAACGTTTTGGATTCAAAGACCGTAGCGTCCATCTGGTGTGCCACGTTCCGAAATATACGAGTCCGGTTCGTGGTGATACTGTTTTACACTTTGATATAATAGACTGTGACGTGTATCTTAATGGTAAGAGAAAGATGACAAATACAAATTGTCCGAAAAGTGACTCAAAATCTGAAAATGAAAGGTACCTGAAGTTATTTGGAGTAACTCATTCTTTATAACATACGCAACCCGCGGCCTTGTTTACCATATGAGTTATCAACGAAAACTAGCGATTAAAATTAAACTAGTATTAGAATTAAACTATTAAATTAGAAACTAGTCGCTATGAGTACGTGCAAAGTTTTTCTTAACGAGTGTTAAAAGAAGATAATAGTGCCGAGTAAAATATATTTTGCTTGCAAACAAAATAGCGACACTGGATTACGTTTCTCTTGAAATATAAAAAGTTTCCCGTGAACAATATTTTTAAATATCGGATAGCTCCGGGGATAATCGCATGTAGTGATTAAAATGAGACACCTAGTTCGTGTCAGAGAAAATAACAGCGAACGATTCGAACGGTGTGATACAACGCGCAACGATGTACAGGCACCGTGTTCTATGCGTTCGTCGAAAAATCGAGTTTCATGCGTTGTTGGTCGCAATTTATTCATTGATTTCGGCGAGCCGTCTCGCAAAAAAGCGGCGCAAGAATTTTTTAACGAGTAAATCGAGAGAAAGAGACCGCAAAGCTTTTTGATAGTCCACGCGCGGGTGCGAGCTTTTGTCGGCGTCCCGGGTCACGGCAATCATGTGCTCGTGATTAACTGGATATGCATGGGTATTTCCTGCGGATATCAGTTTATCTTGCCAACAATATCGTGGCCAATAAAAAAGTCGGATATCCACGTGATCGCTGCTATCATTCTCTAAATTAAAATTTCCACAATTTCGGGCGCAGCGCGGCATGTCTTTATTAACTTTTTAAAGAAGAAATTCTCGAAGAAAAATGTCGAAGCGTTTTATTGCCATGTGAAATACCAATATTGTTAAACGATAGAGGCATAAAACTAATAATACAAATTTTTTGAAAATTTATTTATTCTTGCAAGTATTCAACTTAGTTTTATAATTATATGTTTACTTTTTATATTTTTTTTCATTATGTAGAAAACATTTTATGGTAGATCCGAAGGTTTTGTATTTTGATGTTTATTTTTTATATTTAATAATTTTTATATTTATTATTTATATACTCCACTCTAATATACAGGATTTACACATTACGCGCACGTTATGTCAATTATTTTATACGATTCGCGTTACCACATTTTCAATCGAATAAGTTATTCGTGATTTTCGTTTTTCAGAAGATAGGTTCGCTTGACGTGCCGAGGATCCTTCGGAAGCCTTTCAACGGGCGAGTTACAGCGAATAATTACTCGGATAAAAGTCGAGTCGTCAGAAGGGTAAATTAAATTAGCCGTTGCACGAGTTTCCAGCCCGAAGGAAATTCTTTTTTTTCCCCTCGGTGAACCGCAGCCTTGGAGCGCAGCAAAAAGCGTTTACCTTGAACACAGAGAGTGATGGAAGTACAATCCTGGCTGAGAATGGACTGGTACGTGCCATTACGTGCATAGATGAAATGTCAGGACATGCCGTAAATTTCTTTTTTATTAAGCATCCGGAACCTCGGCTGGAATTCATTTTAACCAGAGACCGTAGCTATTTTAACCAAAATGAACAAAATGTGTAGGACGAGAGGCATCTTCTCGACTACGATGTCGAATATTATGATTAAAAGTAAGAAGTAATGAAAAATTCTTTCGGTATTTATACGGGATAGGGGCCACAACAACGATTTTAATTACCTTGAAATATGTTGCCTACACATTTTCATATATGATATACAGGTTTTAATGTTTAAACTTTGTCAGTATATCCTACGATACTAAACAAGAAACAATGTTATCTAACATAGATTACTTAAGGCTTGATTAAACAGTTGTAACAAAAATACGGAATACAAATGGGATAGTAATCGATTTGCTAACTACAAGCATTGGCTCGAATAGATCGATGTATTTACTACTTGACATCACCGTTCACTACTACTAGCTATTATATTAAAGTAGTTACTACATTATAGTAGTAATCACTGTTTTCATAAACACACACAAGTTAAATATTGTTGATATATTTCTGTTAATATTCGCACTAACAGCAAGTCGATTACTATTAGGTTGGTGCATATGAAATGTCGAATGTTTACGTAAATATATAAAACTGTATATCTTTTTTCAAAAGTTGTTGATTCAATAAAAATATGCCCCGTTTGCTTTACTACACCCTTTTCAACAAGATATCAATACAGAAATGCCTGTATTAAACAAATTCTGATCTTTAGAATTAATGAACTCTGATATAGAATATTTCAGACTGTCTTCATTTATATCCCTTTGCAGACGGCGGCGCTCGACGGGCGAGCTTCGCTGTGGACGACGTGTATTGGAGCGCGCAGTATTTTGGGCGGATATATCCGCCAGCCGTCCGCTAAGGGATATACTATTTAGTCCGTAAAGGCTCGGGCAGATTTTGAGCAGTTTTAGGACGGTGTTGCCATTACACGTTGTCCGGCTGAGGAATGTGACAGCGACCTGTCATAAATAATGTCGGGATTAAGAGAAATAGAACGAACCCCAGCATGAAAAACGTAAACACTTGAGTTTTTCTTCTCTGACGTCAGCGACAAGACGTTGCCAGTAGGTTCGCCCTCGGCGCGTGGCTGTTCCATTGCCCACCGCGCGAAGCATGTTAAACAGCTCTGAATTGTACGATTCCAAATCGACACTAGTTACAACGATAATCACGCGCTCGCATTTCACCGCATTTTCGTAACTTCCCCATTACCTCTCGGACGTTAGAGACTGTTAACCCTTTGCGCTCGAAACCACTTTCACTGGAAATCTGAAATAAATCTTCTGGCTTATAGTATTTCTAACTTATGCGATAAAGTGCATTTTATTAGGTTGGTACATATGAATACTGTATACTATTTATTCTGCATGATCACTATATACTATTTAGCCCGTAAAAACTGTTCTAAATGTTTAAAATAGCGAAAGTCGCTTGGCGAAAGATCTATATTTTATAAAATTTTATATTTTACTTCATTTAATTTCGCAATTGCTAATATGCAATAAACGTACACTAAAAACACTACACTCAAGAAACAAGTAGGTACTTACGTATATGACCCTCTAGGTATACCTTGGAGTATTCTAACGCTGACACATTTTTCATTCAAAGTTCAATAAAACGCCGATCGAAAGTCGTATATCAAGATTTAAGAGGTCGTTGTAAAGAAGAGACTTCAATCTTAAAGCCCATGGTTATATCGATCATGGAAAATATTGTTCGCTGTCTGCGAAACGTTTGAATTCGTAAAATTTTCGAAATGAAAAATTATCTTCACTTCTCTATTTGTTATTATGATGATATTAAAGATCTTAGGGAAAAGAAGATTCATGACTGCGGTTCGCGAGTTTAGTGGATTAAAAATGTGGCCGATCATTGCACCGTGTGCACAGGATTATGACAGCGTAAATATCAACAATTGAATAGTTTTCAATAAAGATTTTTAAGAACCAATTTATTTTTGAAACAATGATAACTAGTAATAACAATAATAATATTAATATATAATATAGAAACAATATTCATTTTTAGACGATATAATTAATACAGAATTTTTAATTTAATTATTGCAATTACATTTCAAATTATCAATAATTCCTGCAATACCAAATGATTCATTTAAATTGTAATAACACATCATGCACTGTAATAATTGCGCTACAAATAATAACTATTCTTTACTTTTAATATGAAATTCCATCGTCCAGGTTAATTATAATGACTGGTATACTAAAGGCGACAGGTCAACTTTGAAATCAATTGATCGTGCAGATCTTGATAGATCGTAAAATCCAATTGGAGAAAGGAATATATCATGATTTTATCCAAGTATATTATTTATAATTCAAATCGTGATAATTGCGTCAACTAATGGAAGAGTTTTATCCTTTATTTTCTCAATTATTCGTTAAGATAATTATATGGAATATTTATTTATGTGGATATAATGTAGATATAAATATAGATATTTATGTGGATAAAAATGTAGATTTTTATATGGATATAAATGTAGACTTTTATATGGATATAAATGTAGATTTTTATATGAATATTTATAAGGACTGAATTTTTACAGAATGGTGTCATACGCAAATAATATTTTTTATCACATAAGGGGAACATACTATAGTGTAATGCTATCTAAAATGCTTCAAGCTCACAGTGTTAATGTTAAGTCAGAATTAAGTTAAGATGTTCCTATTAAAAGAAAAAAAACATTAAAATTTAAGTATCTCAACGAAACCTCATCATTTGAAAAAATGCTGAAACAAACCGAAGAAGAATCAAGATTTCTAAGTTTCTACAAAAGCATGGAATAATTGGTTTGGTTTTATCAGCGATTATGCACATGTATTTAAACAAGAAAATCTGATTCGTTTGTTAACAATGACACTGGCGTTGGCTGTTGATCAAACGAGCCGCGCCTGCACGTGCATAAAATATTTCACGCGATACCCCGTGACTTGCGCCGACTGAATCATTGCAGACGAATGATAATGTGACATTGGTGTAGCGCCGCGATTACGAGTTCACTGCCGTGGAGGTAAATTAGCAACCTGGTTCGACGTCGACCTAGTCCTCCTGGCCTGGAAAGGCGATCGGTATTATCATCGTCGACGCCACGTTATCGACGCGCGAGCCAATGATGAGAGAGAACAACAAAAATGTGTACTTGATCTGTGCGCATCCTCCTGATCGCACAGTCGTCCGCTACAGTTCCGAATGGGAACGAAAAATTTGCATTTCCGCGACTACGGCGCGCGTCGGATTAGCGGTGAATTATGTTACAATTACGTCGACGGACAGCGTTTTATGACATTGACGGACGAGGCGAATTGAAAATTCGAGCCTGCAGTGATTTACCTCGTTGTTCCACCGATGCTTCGTTTGTTATTCACACTGTTGCTGCATTCGCCTGTTCACTCCTCGGAAATCACCGATTTAGTAGAAATGAAAGGACTCCGATAATTTTGTTAATCCCTTGAATAAAACGAATCATGATGAACTGACGACTGGTCGTTTGGAATTTCACTCGTTTACATTTCACTGTAGTAGCGTGATTCATATTTTTGTGATATTATTCCAAAACGAATCTTTTGCGTTCGAATAGGATAAAATTGTTGTTTAGTAGTAATGAGCGAGAAATCCGTGGTTAATAAAAACTATCGGATTTATTAGCGAGGGTAAACTGAATATATTGTTACGGCATACAGTATCGAAGGTACAGCCGAGAAGAAACTGATTCTACATGAAGAAAAAACAAATAAAAACTGACGAATAAAATTTTGTTGAAAATGTTGAATATTCAAAGTCAATTTTCGCGACAACAATAACTAAAATACTTTTAATTTTGCTATACTTGGTGTGTCAAAGTAAAAAAAAAACTTGTGTTTTTATCCATTTTAAATAAACTCAGACTCTATTACAGTTTTATTTCTATTTATTAAAATTGTTTATTCTTTCAGCTTAATGCACAGTCTTGATTATAGTTTATGTACTACACGTCATACACAATGTGTACGTTAGGTGTCAGATCGCTCATCAATATTGTGAATACAATAAATAGTTTATTGTACATCGGTCGCTACATTTGCAGTAACAAGCATGTTAGATTCAACAATTATTATCCCTATTTTCAATAATAGTCGTACATTTAACGTTTTAATTTAGTCTTCCAATTTCATAAAAATTTGCAAGATTTCCTATTTTTTAAAATTATTGCATAAGTATTTTCTTGCATTACCAAGTAATATTTTATTCACTTCAATATTGCGATCAAGCGTCATACAAAACATAATTGCTACGTGAATTCATATTTCTACATGTATCGATCTACTTTTCATTCGCCCGCTACTTCAATTTATGAAGTATTCGCGTGATCCAACATGATATTTGGAATTTATAATAAAATATCTCCGACTGTGTTTAAATTCCTTCTTCTCCAAACTTCTCCTTACTTATAATTCGACGTGGCAGTCTATTGGAACAGTGTTTCAATCCTAAGGACGGTAATTTACTTTTCCGCGAACTATGAACCATCATCGGTTTTATTTAATTTAAAAGTAAAATCTCATTTCCATTTAAATTGCAAAGAATCAGGCGTGCCAATTTTTTACTTTAATCGCAATTAATAAATTTAAACATGGTCCACGTTAATGGAAATATCGCAGTTAGCTTTTACTTATGGATTCGTTACGGGTCCCGCAGAACTTTTAGTAACACGGCACTGTTACTTTCGTTTAGGAATAAATAATTGCATTCGTACTTTTGCAATCGTGCAAAGTTATTGCAACAACGCCGCGAACCGCGCTCGTACGTGCGCGCGCCTGTGTAAAAGCGGATGAGGAATAGGGGGAAACGGCATGTATAAAAAGAGAAGCACATAAATGAAAGTGTATAACGATCTGAACTACAAATGTTCCCGATAATTCGAGCAATAAAATTCTGCTTTTATTTCTTGCGCAGTTACGTTTTCAATAGATACGCCGCCGCCGCCGCCGCCAGTGCTTCATTTGTATTCTCACCGGTTTCGCCTATAAAAATGTGAATTCCAATAAAAATCGATAACCCATTAATTATATATTATACTTTATATCCCTTTTAATTTTCGCAATTTTTCATCGTTTTTATATCATTTTGCTTCCTCGTTAGCACATTCGTGGCCGCTAGTCACAGAGACCCAGACTCAATCGACCCAAATACCTTGTTCCGAAGTGAAAATTAATCGACCAGCGATCTCAGAATTTAAGCACTATGTTCAGGACTTGACTTTTCGTCCTCTGAACGTACTTTAACGTATGTATCGTTACGTTAAGTTGTCAATTATTTCTTGTGGTGCTCATTTGGAAAAGAGTTTCCCTCACCTTAAAATATGTTTTCAAGGTTATCGCTATGAACAATTTTTCTAAGAGCAACACCCTAAATATTTAAACACGCGAAGTATGGAAATTGATTTACAAAGAATTTATGAGCGTATTTTCTAGATTCGTAAACATTGAATTATGTTTCTGTATTTTTTTTTGCAAAATGAATGTATTTGTCACGCTGTATTTTAATATGAATTATATTTTATGAATGAACTCCTCCGTCCATATGTTTTCCAACAATGTGTCATGATCCAATAGGAGTGACCATAAATATTAAAGTACCGTGAATTTTTGATATATTGTAGCCATTAGTTTCTGCGATTTGAATCCACATACAACACACTTTGACTGCTAACCCAGCAGCCTTAAAAATTTCATAAAATTGTAGCAATTTGTTTAACGAAGTAAAAATTGGACAGTTCAACTATACAATTGTGCATTCACTTTCAATTTTCTTACATTTTGTAAATCAGTAATACATAACTGAAATAAGGTCCTTTATCACAACCGCTAAGGGATTCCATTTGCAATTAGTGAAGCGTGAACCTTTAGATCTTTAACCTTCCTCCAGAATACAGTAAAATATTACTTAAAGTTTAAACATTAAATACGCTCGACGAACAAACCAGGGACAGAAACATTTCAATATTGAGGGATTTCTGACGTCATTTGAAGCAACTTTTTCCTTAACAAAAATGCAATTCACGGCTTTGTTTACGAGTTATTAACGAAACACAGTGATCAAAGAGAAGCGAGATTGGTTGCCTCGTACCAGTAGCGCTCGTCTGCCCCGCATCAGTGGCGCTCGGCTGCCTTGCACCAGTAGAGCTTGCCTCTCATTGGTTACTGTTTTTCGCGAATAACTCATTAACGACATCTCGTTGAAAATTTTTGTAATGGGAGAAGTTGCTTGCAATGACCACAGCTATCCCCCACTTCTGAATTTTAGACATTTTTAGGATACCCTATAGATTATATTTAGTGTTACTACAGATGACTGTATAAATCGAGTATCGATGTTCGCATTTGAAGTTTCTGTTAAAAATCTCTAAATATAAAAAAAAAAATCTGTAAATATAAATGATTGTAATGGAAGGTGCGCGCGTCAACTCGGTAGCACCACCGCGGCCAACCGACAGAAGAGCGAGACTGCAGGAATAGAAATGGAGAAACAGACGAGCCGAGCGAATGAGAAACAAAAAGAAGAAGCGAGGCGTGGAAAAAGAGCAATGAAAACGGAAGACAGGTGCAAACAAAACAAAAAAAAAAAAACGGAAAACGATGGCGGAGAGAACGGGGGAGGGAGCGAGCGTGACGATGGTCTGTCTATCCTCGCTGCATTTAGCCATTGCCCGGAGTGCGTTTAATTTCGACTCGATTTGCCAGCGTCGACAAAAGTAAACGCACCGGCGACGCGAAAAAAATCTCGACGCTGGAACACGTCCACAACGGTGAATGACGCCTAGTTCGCGTTTCGGTGCTTTATTCGGTCACGATAAATGCTATACGGCCGCCGACGATGGTAACTGAACCGTGAATGTATCGTTACGGGCGCGCGAGCGCGCGCGCGCACGCACATCGCGCGCCTGGCAATCGATACGCGAGATTTTATAAGGACCGCTTTATAACGGGAAACTTCTGCTTGGTCTGTCCTCTCCTCGAGAACTAGTCTTTCATCGATAACGTAGCTTCGGGATTCGGGAGGAATCAATCGTTCTCGTGGAGACCCAATCCGACTTTCCGAAGGTACCCTTTCGATCGATCCAGGGGAGCTGCCTATAATTCCGCTCCATAAGCCTTCATATACGTCAGGAGATAGGGGCAAAGCTTTTCCCTTCGATCGACTTCACGCTCACGAATTTATGAGTGGACAACCGTCGCGAGCGCGTGCATCGCGAGCGGGTAAGAGCTTAGATCGTATATGCCTATAGACACTGCCTCAAATGAGTTCTCCGAAGCAAAGATGATATTATCAACGCTACAATGAACGCTAAAATGAACAGGATGTATACGTTATGCTGGTACGATGTATCTGCAATTTTGTTGAATTATAATTTGAGAATTATAATTTCGCGTTAAAGTTGAAAGTTAAACGCGTTCGAAGTAGAATTTCAAGCGTTTCTGACGTGTAACAAAGTTGACCTTTATATCTTCGCCATGCCTCCTCTCTTGCAGGATAACATTTATATTAGATTACGTACTTTTTAAAGGCTATAACTCTTCTGAGTAACATTATCTCGCACTGTTTGAAGTAATTAAAATATTTAAGTGGACAAAGTTCGTGAGAAACGCTGTACATGGTTTAACGAAAGCGTAAGAGATAGCGCGCGGACGATGGGTCGGTGTACGGTAATCCTTGTAAAGGAACCGGGCACACGGTACACAATACATTCTCGCAGGAAGCTGAACGAACGGCGGCCAAAACAGTTATCGACCTCGCGTGATTTATTTATTTGTTTCTTGTTAAAGTTATTCCGCGAAGTCGGAAAGTTCTTTGTCGCCTTTTATATAACTCCCGGTGTCACGTGGCACGACCCCGAGACAGCGAAGCCGACCGTCGAGGCAACGACGGCCGAACAATGAATTCCCGCACAAAGAGACTTCCCGTTGAAATTGACGGAAAAGCACGATTCGATGGAGAGACCCAGCTAGCATGAATGAATTCCTTTCGTGTTCCGTGCCGGCGCGAGTGTACGCTATCCCCTCCCCCCCCCCCCCCCCCCCCCCCCCCACTCCACCCACCGTTTCGGTATTCGTTTCTTTGCGCGTTACGAGCCTTACGCGGCACCGTTGCGCAATGGAAGTTTTCGCCTTATGGAATTCGATGGGGGATGTCCGGCGTTTTTGGTTCATTGTTTCCTTTCGTTTGCATCCCGCGTTTCCAGCCGGTATGCGACGCAATAGGTGTGTATGCCCCGCATCAGCATAGCGTTATATCATCAGTCCCGCGGGACGCGTCCGTCTCTCGTACGTAAATGTTTGAGCACTTGACCATTCCAGAGATTTGAATGAATATTAAGACGAATATAAGGAACGAATGTTAACCCCTTGCACTATGATAACGAGTCAGACTCGTGACAATATGTCTTCCAATCATTTATATTAAATCGAAACAAAATAAACAAGGAGATAATTAACCCCTTGCACTATCGCTCCTTTCATGCTGTGACAATTAACACTTATTCCTACTTAATAATTCTTGTAGTAGGACTAGACAATTTTGTTTTCTATATTGTTTCTATTTACCTTAGTTTATATACTTTGATAACAGAAGAATTTATTTTTACTTCGACCTAGAAGAAATTAATGAGATAAAAGTGTTAGATTGTACCACCGTAAGCTTCAATATTATCACACAACTTTTTTAATATTAAATATCTTTCGTAATTAATAAAATAAATAAAATCAAAATAGAAACGAAAATTTAAGGTTGAACTAAATTTTTACGACCGTATGACCGGTCGGTGAAGTGTTAAGTGGTTGAAACTTCAATATTTTGTTTAGACATTTTCTGGTAATTTATATGTACCTGTAAGGTATTGAAGGTACACTGACTGCGCAGGAACTACTGCGACACGTCATAGTTCAACATTTGCTTCAATGAGTTTGGTGAGTTTGCGTGTGTTACAATTACAATATACATTGTCAATATTAACTTCGTCGGAGTTGTATAATACCGAATTATATTCAGTGGTACGAATGGTCGCAGTTTGCATCGTAGATATTGACTTTACTATGAACTAAAGGACATATTGCTATAAAGGGTGTCGCGCCTAATTTGGTGGCATTTAATACAAAACAATATTATCCTTCACTGGTGTCGTACTTTAACTCGATGTTTTATCAGTCTGCGAAACAAGTAACAAACAATTTGCTCGCCACATGGTTGAATTACTCAACTGGTCGAGTAAAGTTTTTCTAACATTTGACGAACCTTTGCAAACGAATGATAACATGTTTTCGTATACTATAAATCAAATTCTCATGATACAAGGGTGATCATAATAATTATATTTGAGCTGCACAAATTTTGTTGAAACGTTAATGGTAAGAGATTTCAATAGATATTTATTAGGTAATTTAAAGGTATTCGCATAGATATTCTAGAAAAATTTTATTTACTCTTGGAAAACGAATGTTTTTATTTCCGATTTGGTCTGTGACCTTTTTTTATTCTATTCTTTCAGTTGGCGCAATATTGCATTCACACAGTTTTAATAACTAGGTAGAATGTTATGTTTGAAAGTGAAAATACAGAGCGCAGAATGCTACGGTGACAGTGTGCCGCAACATTTGCCAATAAAACGAGAAGGTTTCAATAAACAACAAACGGCAACCCGGTTTCTCGTTATTTCATGTTTTCGAAAATATTTCTTTTTTCCTTAATTAACCCTTTAGGGACGACGTCTGCGCAGCGTATGGAAGGCTGCACAGTGATTCGAGCAACGCATAAAAATCAAAAAATTAATATTTTTTTATTATATAATTGTAAACCAGATTTTGAGTATTTTGTGGAATACCTTTTATAATTAGCTATTTCAAATATCCGTGTTTAACCTGACATTATTACAGGAATAACACTTTATCTGATAATATCGTATCGTCCTATATGCATTAGTACACTAATTAAAAAATTAAAATCTTCTTTACTGAACTTAATATAGTAAACTGTGAGATATTAATGGTTTCATATTACTCCAAGGATTACATTGTTGTTGTTACGTACGGAGATTACTCCCGACGTTTTTTTTGCTCCTTCTTGAGGGTTTACGCTAGCCAACGCCGGGGAAAGACTTCGAGCACAAGATACGATCCCTGTATAACTATACACGGATCTAATATGCAGGTGCTCGTCGGCTAAACATTTACATTGAACCGTTCTTGAGACTAACCGGTATTCCCAGAATTCTATAAACGTCCAGCTGGTAAGTGTTCATGTCGCGCGAACTGCTCGTTTCCCGCCAGTTACGATTACAAACGTTTCATTAGTTTCCTTGTAGGAAACGTCGGGTATCAGCTTCTCTAATCAAGGAAATCTCTATTCTTCGCGTACCGGCGGCCATCGAGGGCAGTTTCCGGTCTATGCGTTACCGTAGCCGTCCCGACCGCCGCTCCTTTTCCTCGTGCTGCTCTTGCAGAGGAGGTAAGAACGCGACTGTGAAAATTGCGTTGGCTCAAAAAAGACGGAACCCGAGAGAGAAAGAGAGAGAGAGAGAGAGAGAGAGGGAGAGGGAGAGGGAGAATAAGAGTAGAAGAGCGAGAGGAAAAGAGGGAGAGAGAAGGAAGAATAAAAGTAGGAGAAGTGTAGAAAAAGAAAGAGACAAAGAATGAAAGAAGGGGAGAGAGAGAGAGAGAGAGAGAGAGAGAGAGAGGGCGATGGAGTAAAATCGCGCTTTAAATGTTAATTCGTCCATTTTCCTGGCTCGCGTCGGCGATATCCGCGGAAGACCTTCGCGTACTAAGATTGTCGCTTGAAAATAGACCTGTCCCTTTCCTCCCCTCCCCCTCCCTTTCTTCAAGAGGAGAAGCACAGGGTCGGATTGTGTCGCTCCGAGTATCAAATTATACCTGGCGACGTTGGTACGGTAAGTTGCGAGCGTTAAAACGTGGAAACTTTACCAATTTACTCGGACGGGACAAGGGAAATGATTTCAGCCCGTGTGGAACAGGGAATAGCGACGATGGTGTGTACCGCCATGTTTGTTAAAGAGACCTCGAATATTGTGATATAAGCACCGCCGTTGTCGCTAAAACTGTCGATAGTGTATACGTTCCGCGACGACAGGGTGGCTTATTCTATGAATTCAAAGTACATATTCATCGCTCAAACAAAAGAAACGACCGTACCAGTCTTGGCGCAACTAGAAATTTATTGTTTAGCATATTCTGCGGGGAAACGTTGGTGAAGGATGGTCGGACGACTTCGACCTTTGTTCATGTTATCAAAATGATGTGATTGTAAATCTCCCTCAATTCTGTTAATTTCTTGTTTTACTAATTTATTTTGTAGCACATTTAAACATTTGCACAGAATACCAACGACAAACATCAAATCTCAACCCGCCTTTGCAACTTCTAAAAAATTCAAGTTATAAAAAATATTCTTCACCTTCTCAATGATTACATGAAATTAAAAAAGGCAGTTGACTAACATTGTTGATCTTATTGATGTGCACGAAAGCGTTTGTAAGCTGTTCATAAACGACTAAATAAATATGACGGCTTCAATATTTCGTGTTCATTGATAGTCTTCCACTAGGCTAACGTAAATCCGTTGCAACGACTCAATTCGGGGGATGATCACGTATCATTCGAGATTTCGGTATATTTTCTTAGGGGATTAAAATCGTCCGTAGAAAATTATATCCGGGATTTTCGGTGTTGAGTCAGCGCATTTCCTTGTCGGGTCCAGCTTTAATCTCCCCGACTATAGAGCAAACCGATCCTCCTAATACATAATGGATCCCTAAGGCCTAAGGGCGAAGGTTCGTCCAATCGGATTAATGGTGTCGGCAGCACTTTTCCCAGCTAAATAATGCTACCGGGATTCGATGCATGGCCTCTCCCTTTCTCTTTCTCACCCTCCCACCCTCTCTCTCTCTCTATGTTCCCTCTCTGTCTCTCTCTCTCTCTCTCTGCATCTCTCTACTCTCTCTCTCTGTCTGTCTGTCGGTCTGTTTGTCTCTCTCTCTCTCTCTCTTTCTCTCTCTTGGCTTCGGTTTTTCCTTCGAGTGCACTCACACAGACGCGGAGACACATAGTTAGGAGGAACGCGCGAACGATCCTCGGACATGTACCTACACCAAGCAGCAATATCTTGGATTGCGCGTGATCGACTATCTCGCGACGACAGCTCCGGGAGATACACGTATTCGGCGGATCCTCTATTTGTACATTGAGTTATCGCACGTTCTCCGCGTCGCTATCATATTCTCCCAACCCCCCGCGGTCCTCGCTCTTCTTTCGGTACTTCTTCAACTCGCCCGCTCCCAGATAGAATCTTATAATTTATTTCCTATTTCCTGGCATAACTCCCCGAGTCGTCAACAGGGAAGTTTGTTCCGCCGGGGCCCCGTAGCATGCGTCATTGTGACTCCGTTGAATTGTAAACGACTACGAGGTGCTCGATACTATCGACGAAAGCTCCAGTTGGCCCTTAGGAAACACTTGTGCCCGACACATGACGGAGAATCGGCTCTGTCGAGAGGAGACTGATTTGCTCAATCCCGTTTTTCTTGTAATGTACTTGCTCGTTGCGCTTAAATGAATATCAACGCGGAAGACTTGTTTCTTTGTTATGTCTTGTGTATCGCGGAGGCGGCAATGGTTGCAATAAATTTGAAAAACAAAGATTGTACGATTGATCTTAGATAATATAATAATTGGTGGTAGGGTTGAACTGTCACGAATGGGACAATTTTATTTAAAGTAAAAATTAAACGATCCACGCGTATTGTTAATGAGTTTTTCCTGCGTCTAACTGTACCTTTATCCCCAAAATTTTTTAAAGAGTGTATTATGTCCTATTTGACAATTGGTGGTATTGAACGGGGCTGGTGTATAAATGAAAGCGATGGTGTAACGAAAAGAAGTACGTGGAACGAATTGCACGCAAGAATTCTTTTTAATCAAACGTATCTTAATTACACAGTGAAATGACAGACAAGATGAAAGAGTCCTTCGTTTCTTGATCCAATTCTGTGTCGCGAATTGTACACAAATACGCCCGAAGTACTGAAATACCGAAGAAGATTCAAATGGAACCCTTTACCCGAAGAAACATTCGCGTCCCGGCGTCTCCTTTATTTCGGCCTTGTCTCCGGTTACTCGTTCTCGGTATCGCCGGTCTATTATTACAGCCGGCAAAAAGGAGGGGCAGGGGATGGCGGCGGATGAAGCGGGACCCCGGGGACGTCACATCGTGTCCGAGAACAAGTAACTACCCTATTTTCGTAACAATATTACTAACATTTATCTTGAGGCACCCTCCCAGGTTTGCACTTTCGCGGAAAATCAAGTTCATCTTACGGTAGACAATTAACAACGGCCAGGGATCTTCAAGCTACCCTATTTCGTGGGGATGGCGCGGATTGAAGGGTGGGGCGCCCGGCGGGGTGGTGGTGGTGGGGGGGGGGGGGGGGGGGGGGGACTAAGGCAAGGGAAGCCCGAATAACGCCTACGCGGAGCCAGTAAATTACTCTTAACTTCTCCGAGGGTAAAAATTACGGAGTTGTAAGGCCAGAAACCGAGGAGGGCTTAAAATGGCCCCCGTTTTCCTTCCTACCCCCTCCCCCCCCCACACGGAACCATAATTCTCGCGCTATCTGCCAAGAAACTGTTCGCCCTGCTCGGCTCGATGCTCGCGGGAATTGCTCGTCATTTATTTATTTTCTCGCGTCTTGCGGGACGCGAATCTCGGAGTACGCGAATGATGAAATAGTTACCAGCGGGGAATGTCCACGATTGCCGCTTTGAAATTTGAAAACGTCGCTTCGGCCGGAAACGTCGAACATAATGGAATGTGGGAGTAACTTTCAAAATAGTGGATTAGTGTTAAGAAAAAAGAATTTTCGGAATTTTACCTATATCTCTATCGCTTGTCTGGTCGGCCGTGTCTGGTATCATTTTAATTGGAAAAATCTGACCAATATATTAAAAACATTTTCATGTAACAAATTGGAAATAAAAAAGTTAAGTCATTATTTTTATGCTAGCAATGTATTCACAATAATCTACAAGGCTGCCTTTCCAGGTAGTTTCGTTCGCTCCGAGTGTCGTTCTATCTCTCTCCTTCATGAGATGTCCCCAACCATGAAGGCGAGTTGCAAATATCGAATGACCGTGCCTTCGTATTCACATAGTGACGATTTTCGATTCCTACTTTGAGACATTCGTCGAACCATCGCTGTACCCTTTTCGACGATTGTACAAGCGATGCAGGATTGAACTAGACAGAATGGAACGTTACACCCTAGGCCAGCTAGGAGACTCATCAGTAAGGCTATTTAGTAAGCCATGCTTTAGACACGGGGGGATATCGTAGGGTAGGTTGAGAATAGTGTAGATGGTCTTGAAGATGGAGAAGTGGAGGAAAAGAAAGGGGAGCGTCTCGTCTCGGTACCGCTAGAAGACTCATCAGTAAGGATTTCTAGCGGGCCCTGTCTTAGACGTGGGTATATCAGTAGGATGGGTAAAGACGGTATACATGGTGGCTGTTAAGTCATTCGCAATCAGAAAATGAGGGGTTGCTGAGATTATTCGAAGTAACTTCTTCCTTATCGCTAGATTTACCAGACCAGTCGAAATGACTGGTTTTGCAATTTCAATTAAAAATTTCTACTATATTCTGATGCAGCAGAAATCGTGATACATAAATCGTTAACGACACCTCGTAGAAAATTTTTGTAAAGGAGAAAGTTACTTCGAATGGCTTCAGGAGCCGCCCATTTTCTTTTTGCGAATATTTTTTGGGACACCCTGTATGTCCAAAACTGTATTGGTAATTGAAAGTTCTGAATACGATTTACCGGAATATACAAGAATAATCAAATATTATATCCGACAACAACGCTATCGAGCGATCACTTGTTATTATCGTTGTGCAATTATTGCATATTATATCTTCGGCGTAGGAGTTAATTAAGTGTCCGGTTTTCGCAGAGTGTTTACCGGTAGCGGATAATACTTTAAAACTCGGCGCAGCGAAGCATCGAGCTCTCGACGGTATCTTAAGCACTCGAGACTGTTGGACTGTTATTATCAAAGATGAAATATTCGCCGCTCGTCCCTGGGCCAAAGATCGACGTATTAATTTCACCCGGAAGAAGTGGAGCGCCGCGCTTCGTGAATAAATAAACTCGTGGCCCACTTCGACATCTGCCGAGTTTATTACTCGAGGGAGGGTTTACGTGGGCGGTGGATCGGCACTCGGCAGTTTCCTTTTCCACGGTGCCAAGTTCAAGCGTTTCCTCTCGGTGTGTGTGTGTGTCGACCTTCTTCCGCGGCTTTCTGAAATTTTCGCGAGTTCGAAAATGGTGAAAAGACTGTTTCGCAGCCGTTTTACGAGACAAAAGCCCGGCACCCGCGTCCGCGGTCTCGTTTACGGGAAAGAAGCGGGAGGCGGTCCGCGAACTTCCGGCGAAACGGGCGACTTCTTCCCCTTCCCTCCCTCTTTCGGGAAGCCTTGTTGCGTTTAAGCAAAGAATACAGGGGTTGCGTAACCGTCAGCTTTTCACAGCCACTTCGCGTGACTCTATTAGCATGCTCTTGCCACAGTCTACTGGGTCTCTTTATTTATATTACTCGCGCCGTCGTGCGTTTTGCCCTTTCGCTCCTCCCACGCGCCGAAAGTACACTTCCACGGAACAGCTTCGTTACAATATTACTTGTTTGTTCGGGGAAATTCTTTCATATAATTTTATGTTGGAGAATAACGGCGTTCCGAAATTATGTTGCTTCCGGGAGATGGGGAGTTCCTGAGGTAATTTGAAGTAACTTTTTTCTCTTCACGCAAATGCAAGTCACAGCCTTCTTTACGAGTTATTAACAAAAAAAAACACTAAACGATAAGTGACGAGCTCGATTATCGCAAGGCGGTAATGAGCAAGGCGATCCAATGAGTTTTTATAGTTACCGATTATAATTATAACAAATTTTCAGATGTGGTAGTCTCTGCTGTATTACAAACTGTTTCGTCAATCGACATTGGCATTAAAGGATTTTTCTACTATTTTACTGCAGACATTAAAGAAATATTTTGGTAAGTTATCATACCATTTTCATATCTTGTTAATAAATTATTGCGAAAGGAATATTTTATTAAGCAAATAAAAAATATGTCGATAAAGACTGCTAAAGCACTATACTTATCATTATAGCAAATTTTTTAGGCTGCGAAACTCCACGTGACGAGTGGTCCCCACTGTTCCTCGTCTGTGATTCGACGGAACACCATAAGAAAGACGTTAGGGTACGGAAGTAATGGGAAACAGCCTGGTTCCCCAGAGTTTGGTCTGAGGCATCAGCAAGAACGATTAGGGAGGAAATGACTGTGAAACCGAGCACGTTGGCGGAAAGGAACCGCGTGATTTCTTTGTGAGAGCAATTTGTCTACTTTTCGTTCTCTTTCCGACTACTCACGGTTAGGCAAGGCCAGTAAGATTGATTCCTCTATCATTGCGAAAGACTTAATTCGCATGACTGGAAGAATTTCTGGCGGAGGCCCCCTCCTGCTCGTAGCTTATGAATTCTAAATGGTTTTTATGTGAATCGAACACTCGACAGCATTGTTACAATTGACGTACGATTGTGTGATCCATGAAAAACCAATTAGGAATTTAATTATCCCGTAATTGACGGTTACGTGGAATCGTGGGAATTCATTTTCTTATTTAAGCAATTATACCAATTTGTACACGGTATATTTCAAAGATATTTTTCGTAGAAAATTATTTCTTAATGAGCTACTGTTCTTACTTTTGATTTGAAGGTTATGTATACTGAACAGCACATTTTAAAAGTATCACTGAAAATTTCGAAGAAATGTCTTATATCTGTAATATTACTTATGTATTATCTAGTTAAAAATGTATGTATCAATAATAGATTGAACTATACTATTCTGATAAGGTATAGTTAACTTATTAAGTTACGTCAAATTAAGTTTAGTACATTTTATTGTAGAGATACCACTTTTTCACGGAATGTGTAGAAAATTTTATGTGACAATGATCCAATGCATACAAATAAGTATGCAATAACTACACGATATTTATGCATGAGAAATATGCAAATATACACATGAAATAAGCAAATATGCGCTAGTAAATTATATGTATGATATAAGAAATAAAATATGCAATAGACAATTAAATAGAATTCATGATGCTTGATTGTCAAAATTAATCTGGGTGAGAAAAGTTACTCGTATTGATTTTACGCCCTTCAATATGTAAAATAGGTCGAATTAAAATTAATTTAAAACTTGTTTGAAAAATCAACCTTTCTTTTCACGGTAGTATTCCTTTTGACTTTTTGTAATGATTTCATAGATTTTTCAATTTTTCCTACTCGGGAAAAAATTAGAAAATATCTAATTATGTTATTAAAAATTGATACGTGCAATATTCAATTATATATTCGAAATTATAAAACCATCATTTGATATAATACAAAAATTGTTATTTAGTCGAGATTAATTTAAAGGATCGATATCTTATATTATGTGGAACATAATATATTTAATATAATCTCGCATATAACATAAATATGACTATGTAAAACATGCATAGTGTGCAAAATATATTTCTAAAATTCTGAGATCGTAACACATTTTTAAATAAATGCTTTGCTTTATCTGTTTTCTGTAAAGTGATATATTTATATACAAATTTTCTATAGAGTAACTACCACGTTATTAATGTAACAAAGGTCATAATTACATTGTAAATAATTAATATATTACCTTCGTGTCTTGACTACTGGCATAAGAAGATGGCGATGTTGCATAACTATTCCTATTCACAATATACAGGCTGTCCCAAATATCCAGAAAGTGGTTCCTGAAAGATTCCTGGAATGATTTAAAATAACTTTTCCCTTATTGAAAATGTTGGATACAGATCCATTAACGAGTAATTAACGAAAAACACGGACCAATCACAGAGCAAGTATGCGTGGCGCGTTCCGGTACGACACGGTGGTAGTGGTTTCTAGGGATGGATGGGGGGGGGGGGGGGGGCGCCAGCCGCACTCGCTCGCTGATTGGTTTGTGGTTTTTGTTAATAACTCGTCAACATAGCCAGGCAGAAAATTTTCGCTAAGGAAAAGGTTATTTCGCACAATTTGAGGAATCACCTCTTTCTAAATATTACATTCAATTCTAGGAAACACTGTATTTATTTCTTCATATATAATTTTATTAATTGCAAAAAGGTACAAATTGAATAAAAATTATTAATATCTGATCGGAGGGGAAACTAGTTATCAAGCTAGAGTAAAGTATACACGGTTATTGTAAATATCATTTATTGGACTTTTAGGCGTCATGGGGTACAACGATTACATCACGTTGCTTATTTGTAACACCTAAGCAATTCGATAAGAAACCGAAACTAAAGGAAAAAAAAAACCGACAGAAACTAACGATACATCTGATCGATCGTATACGCTAAAGTAAATCTCGATAGGATCACCAGTTAAATTTCTCGCGTCTATTATTGAACAGCAATTACAATTTCGTTGCGAATTAGGCGAACCTCTCTTTGAACGTACCTACACACATCTTAATCGGCGCGCTTCAGTTATTTGTTACACTTTTTTTTTTCTCGTTTTTGTTCGGCTTACAAAAAAATTAGGAACCACTGCGTTTCGTAAAACCATTCGCGCAACGATATTCATTCGAAGGAACTGGAACGATCGAAACGAGACTCTATACGATTACTCAATGAATCACGGAGGACAACGATCTTATTCTTTTCACATCGTTCTTTCTCTCTCTCACTCTCTCTCTCTCTCTCACTCTCTTTCACTATCTCACTCTCTTTCATTCGCGTTCTCTTTCTCTCTCGCTCTCTCTCGCTCTTTTCGTTTCTTTCTCTCATCATTTCTCCTTATTACAAGTACAACGACCGTAACGTTAATGTTTCATCATCTTATTCTTTTTTTGTTCCTGTTAGGACATTCGCAAGGAAAGGTATTACAGAGCACATTTTATTGTAACGATTCTCGTTGAAACGCTCGAAATGAAATCCTTCGGCTCGTGTCTCGTCCGTTTTGGCAGTGAAACTAACGATGATCAATACACGACATCCAGAGGGGGAAGGCAAACGAGAACTTATGGCTAAATAAAACTTTATAAAAATATATCAACGAATAATAAATATATCTCTAACAGCGTCACTGTATAATTCGTCATACATAGCCGTCGGTGTATTCGATAGCCTATGCATTTACAATCACTATATACACGCTATTTAGTTTACTACTTACCTAAAATAATATACAACAATGTACTTTTAATCTTCCTATTTCTTTTTTTCGGAGTACTTAGTTTCTCTCTCTCTCTCTCTCACTCTCTTCCATACCTCGCTTCGTTTTTCGTTCGGTTTTATTCGGTGTCCTCGACCGTATACATTTGTTCTTTTTAATTCGATTACGTCTCATCTATGACACGGGGCGCTCCAAAATTAATGGTCGACGCGGGCGCGCTTATTATAGATTACAATTTATCAGAGAATTAGAATTTAACAAATAAAATTTAACTAATAAAGTATTTATGATCGTAACGATTAGGTTAAATACAAAACAGCGAAAACATCTGAAGAATTTCAGAGAACTGTTAAATTATTCTCAATTTAGTAAAACACTGAAGAATATTCTCAGTGTATTGTAATAAGCGCAGAAAATGTTTAAAGGGCATCTAGATCCACAGCTCCGTCACAATTATTATTCTTGTCTCACTTGGAAATTGCGATGACATTGAGGATTAGTGTTGCCAAGAAATAGTTGAAGAGGCACCGCTCTCCTCGCCTCGTGTCCCCTAAATCGCCCTACAAATTGAAGTGAAATAATACGGAGGGGATACTGCTGGAACTTGTAGGGATCAGTGATGCCAGGCAATTTGCTGTATCTCACGTGACCAGCGGTAGGGGAAGCCCGTGAAGGGTCTACGTTAGCAATCACTGATTGGTTAATTCCAGAATCTATCTTAATTACAGAAAATTTTCAATACAGAATATAAATTTTAGATTACGTTACGTAGTACATTACTCCTCTCCGACTTTTATAACGAAATGTATTTCATCCTTTATTTAATATATCGTTTTTTTTTTAAAGAAATTAATTTCCCTTCTATTGTATTTTATGATGTCGTTTCAGAGGGTAGTTGTTGTCATAAGTATACAAGGTTCAGCAAATAATTGTCACTACGATTTTTCAAGCACTTTTGATAGTTTGATAAAAGAAATGTGACAATTATGTGTCCACAATCTGAATATGTAAATTTCTTCTTTTAAATATTCAAAATATCTTTAAACTTCAATTCCTCGCTCGTAGTCCATTGTATTTGAAATATTCGATGTAAATAATAGCTTCGATCAAAAAGTCCGAGAATACTGGAGAAATAATGATTTTTATTGTATTTCTTTCTATAAAAAAATATGTATAAGTCAAGAACACGAGCTCTACGAAACATTCTTGGCTATACCAAAGCGAATAAAATTTCTTGATATGAGAATTACAACAAACACACTGTCAAATTCTATACGTTGTACCATAACTTTGGCAACTGTATGCGTATTTTCTGATACTACGGTCCCCGGTTCACAAATGTTTCCTCATACTATGTTTCCTCATACTATGTTTCCGGTTCACGAATATTTCCCCACAAAAAGGTATAATCGTCGTCGTTATTTCTTCAGAAGCTGTCTAATTCCGAGGATGTTCGTAACCTCCGTTCTCTTTGGCATATATTGGCAAGTGTCTCCAGCGTCTGTATCCTGACACGCTCAAATTGAATACCATCAATTTTGGAATGCCCAGCAGATCGTCGCGTCGAGTCATAATCGCTCTAAAAATAAATTCACGTTCGAGGGAAATAGCCTTGGAATATCAGCCCAGCCGACGTTCCGCCAGAAAAATTGGTCTGCTGTTCGGTGCATACCGGCTCGACGAATCATTCCCTTTTTCTTCGGTGTTTTGCTTTTTTGCCTGCGGTCTACCGTGCACGTGTACGCGAGCGCGCGCGCGCGCGCGTGTATTTTTCCCCTCTTTGTCGTTTCCTTACAAATAAACTATAATACAAATATTTACACGCGCCCTGGCCGCGCGTGACGCGAGGAACCTCGGTAATTCCCGGCGCGGTCGGGTCGAGAGCCTCGGAAATAGCTGGGTGTCGAAGGGGCCCGCGAACTTTAGTTTACAAACTTTCCGTACGCATCGATGCATCTTACTTGAATAATGGCAGCGACGTTTCCCCGTTTAAGGCCCGCAGAATGACGTCCGGCTATTCAACGTTCGCGAACGCGCTCGGGCAATATAACGCGTTCCCGTTTCGTTTCTTTCTTTTTTTTTTCCCCGCCCCGTTCGCGTTCTCCGTGCCTCTTCTCTTCGATTTTCCGTGTCGGGAACAAATGCTTCGACAAAGGTAAAAAAAAAAACGAAAAAAATAAAAACGAACGAACAAAAAATCGGAACAGAAAGCGGAAGAAACGAAAGACAAGAAACAAACGTGCTTCGCTGCCGCCGATCCAATCGTCTATACATGTCTTATCTATCGTCTAGAAAATCCTAACAGTATCGAAAACGTCTCGCGACGAGATCCACAATTAAGGAACGACGAGGCTGGATCGACGTCCTTGTCGTCATATGCAACGATCGTCTCGATTTTGTCAAGAGGGCTCCTCCTCTCTCTCTCTGCCTCTTTCGTTTAAGCGTTCATCGTTTGCGTTTCTCGCGTCTGCGAATCGACGAAGTCCCGGTAAAACTCCGCGCCGTTCGCTTGTACGAGAACAATATTCGATTCTCGACGTGTCCTCGCCCGCGTACGCAGTTCGCACATCCACGCCCCTTTCCACTCTTTCGTTCACCTGCTCTAACTCGACCTTTATATATTATTTACAATTATCGAAGTCGCGGGAATACTGACGGAAATTCTCTCTCTCTCTCTCTCTCCCTCCTCCCCCCTCCTCCTCGTCGTTAGCAAGGTAGTCGGGTTTCGTTCGATTCTCTTATTCGTTTCTAAGATGCATCTCTCTCTCTCTCTCGTCGTTTCGAGACGGAACACGGCCGGTTCGGCTCCGCTCAACGGCGATGCTCCTGCAGGATGGCCAGCGCCAGACAAAGCGACAGGCAAGCGAGGCTCGCTGACCGGAAGTGAGCGTGACTGTACTCGGAGGCCCGTGTCACGTTCAACAAAACGGAAGCGTCCGCGATTCCTTCCGACGAGCGTACCAACAGCAACCATTCGCCGGCGTGCGACCATTGGATCGTGTCGAAGCTGAGCATCGTACGGTAACAGGACTCCGTGCCGCCGTCCTGAAAGGTAAACAGAAACACGTGAGCGCTCATAGAATTTACCGACGATCCTCGAATTTTTTTATCCAACAGCGGACTTTCGGCGATTTATCGCGCGCGAAGATTTCTATGGGGATGTCAAGAGTTCGTTGATGCAGCGGGGATGGAATTAAAAATGAACAGATGATTCGAGGTCATTATTATTATAGTTTCTAGGTGATTCATAAGCGAACTGCCCATTTTCTGCATTTATAGTAAAAATGGTCGAACAAAGTACAAAATATAGGAGACGGAAGAATTTATGCAATTATAGTGGAAAATGGTCAAACAAAATACAAAACATGAGAGACAAAAGAATTTATGCAATTATAGTAGAAAATGGTCAAACAAAATACAAGACATGAGAGGCAAAAGAATTTATGCAATTATAGTAGAAAATGGTCAAACAAAATACAAAACATGGGCGGCAAAAGAATTTATGCAATTATAGTAGAAAATGATCGAACAAAATAGAAAACATGACAGGCAAAAGAATTTAAAAATGTTACAGCATTGCTTTTACTGTATTAACATCGTTTGAAAATAGTATTAATATTTTCCTAAATTCTGTTTGATGTAAGAGAAACCGGATAGTTTTGTTTTGCATAAAAATACGCAGTCGATTCATATGCCAAGTATGCTGAACTTAAATTTGTGTAATGTCTTGAGAAAACTCGGGATTTTTCGTATCGTAGCCAAGCGATTTCTTTAAATGCCCACGGACTCTCCTCAGTCCCTTAAAATGACCCTTCACTCCAAACATGATAGCGAAATTTGAAATTATTTTCTGTCGCTATTTTCCATCATTAGATTTAGAGGCGAATGCAATAATGTGCAGTGCAACACGAATTAAATAAAAATATTACTTTAAGAGACACCGAAATAATGACCTTGAAACGAAAGCTACTTTTTACATCGTATTTGCCTCTTGATACGAGTGACTTCACTATTGGAGAAGATATTTTTAGTTACACTGTTTAGGTCACCCCGTAGTTATTGAAAATCCTTGCCGATAACAGAGAAGCTTTCAATTCTTTAAGGCCCTAGTTTCGAACAATTTTCACGAATCGCGTGCACGCTATTGATTTTATTGTTTCAGCAAGAATTGTTTGCTTTAAGGTTTGAACGTTCTATTCGAATGCAAGAAGACTTTGGAAATGCTACATCGAAGTTTTTCGGACTCGATCGAGCATCGTTGGAGTTGAAATTTAATGCCCGAGAAGCACAATCTCGATGCTGCTTGAATTCCCGGAGGGCTGTTTTTATCGTATAATGATCATTAACCCGCTACTCGATAACGTCGATTCCCGACCGTCTTTCTTATCTACTCCGATTCTGCTTTCGTTCTTACGTTTCAACTTCCGCGTGAAACTTTTGCGGGCAAACTGAAAACTTCCCGCGTCACCCTATGTCCTCGCTTCAATTGTCCGTATCACAACTGATTTCCATCGCTTTTTCCTTCCGGACTTTTACTACTTGCTTCTTCCACCGCGAAAGTTCGTCCCTCCGCCGTATTTCTGCACTCAGCGCCCAGTTCCGCAATTAAAACTGTTTAATCTCGTGATCTTATCAGGGAACCGAAAAGTCTTTTAAACGGTCAAAATGATGCCCGATAAAAAACAATCAATTATGAGAATATTTTTCAAAAGACTGCGAGAAAACGTTTGTTGCGGTGCGTTGGAGCGTCGGCTATACGTTGCGACGATTAACCCCTCGCGCTGCTACATCTTTCAGAGCTACGTTGATTGCGACTGTTTCGTCTTTAATTATTTCCACGATGCCGTGACATGATTCCAGTGGCCCGATTGCCCTCGTTTACTTTCATCCCAACATTTCGATGACAGGGGATTCAAATATTGTTTCGATTTAATAGAAATGATTGGCAGTCATATTTATCTTTGAACCACTTGATGCCTTAAAGTTGCAACTAGACCGCGGATTTTATGCACTTATTGTAAAGCTGTGTAGCTGAAATGTAGAAATGTGTTGACGTAAGTAAAATTTGATAACATAAATACACTATTTTCAACTCATGAAAATTGTCGAAAGAAACAATTTACTTTTATTTAAAATAAACGATTAAAGTGAAAGTGCCCAATACACTAAGAAAAGAATATGAAAATTGTTATATAATAACAAAAATGGTAATTTAGTTATGAAAAATTTCATTCGCGCAAAATCCAGCCGTGCCTAAAAGGTTAAGATTAAATTAAAAAAGGAATACAAATATGTTTGAAAGTGAAAAGAAATTTTAAAGAAGATTATTTGAAGCCTTGGAATATTAACAACTTGGCTACGTTGATATAGTATATTTAGAAGATAAAATTTTGTTACGCGTTTTATCAATTGATGCTTGCGAAATTTACGAATATTATGACATATACACGCGTCGTTCGCAGCTAAAAGGTTAATTGCATTAAGTTTTCACAGAATACCATCCTCACAAGTCTGTAAACAGTATCTTTTACTCGTTCGTTATGTAATACACGTCGTAGTCGGAAATTGACGTAAATAATTGTAATGCCATTCATTATAAGTAATATAGGTTCACCCGTACTCCGGGCACTGTTGTGCTGATTCATCCTTGTTAGGAGAATTAGTGTAGTTTAATACAACTGTACTTGTCCAGTCAGTAACACAGTTCAACGGATATTTGGGTTTCTAACTTTGAGCAAACGTTTCTAATTGATCCTCGTAAGCTGAAGACGAAAATGAACATTTCTTCTCAATGCTCATATATAGATTACCAGAAAGTGAATTAAAAAGTACCTATACTTTAAATAGTAATAATGATACAGTTGTGGCTTGTGCAGTAATAGTTGATTCTTTCGAATAAAGTAAGGTAATATAATAATATAATATGAGTTTGGAAACATGTTCAAACAATAAAGAAAATAAAAAACATACCTAATATCTAATTATTCTATGCGATAGAGAAAAGTTGATTTCAATAATGGATTGCATTTGCGTTAAGAAAAAAGTTATTACAAATGACCTCAGGAATTTTTCATTTTTCGATTTCGAGTAAATTTTGGGACATTCTGTAGCAGCAGAACTAGTATCATAGGGTTTCTTTGTAATGAGAAGTAGTATTTTTCAACCGCAAGGATCATAGTGTAGTCAGTCAGTAGCGTAGATCAATCATTGGTCAGACACCTGAGAAAGTCAGGAACCTGATCTCTCATAAGTAGACCCGGATTTTTATGCAACGTCAAAAATTGTCTTCATTAATTGTAAGAAAAGTAAGTCTCGAATAATCACTTGTAGTTTCAAAAATACTCTCTTGCAGTCATTTTAATTATTTACGCATAATACAAAGATATCCCCAAACTCTTCCTTCACAATTTTGTATTTAGCCTAGACATTCTTAAAGACGAGGGAAGCAGAATGAATCAATGATAACACACAAATAGCTCCATTATTTCTCGCAAGCAAAAATTAATCACGCGACCGCTTTCTTCGCTCTAAAGTCAGAAGGCTCTGTCGACCCCTTCAACGCGAACGACGGCGAATAAAATGTGGGAAATATTTCCAGGGAAAATTTAATATTAAAATCGTCAGATGACATTTCGGTATGTTCCTTTGTTAGCGTCTCCTGCTCAAAGAGCTTCAAGTATTCATTTCAACTGAATATACCCTTCATAGCGACCGAACCCAGCCAGCCACTGTCAGTATATCGTGACAGTTAAACTTCGGGAACATCGCGTCGGCTCGAGTAGCAATAACACCGTGCCCACGTGACTCCGACGGTTTCAACGGCCCCGGTGAATCGCCTCTGAGGATGCACACCAACGGTCTCCTTAATTCCAACAAAATGCAGGAATCGTCGTAACGACAACGGCCCCCAGGAATGAGACTCCGTTGAAACGGGGTCAACGAAGAAGCAGCACCAGGCAGCCGTTGAGAAACGCAATTTAACTTGGAAAGAGCATCGAGCACGGCGTGCTGGGGCGGCCTCGACTTTGTCGTTGACGAATTCGTGTTTTCCGGCGACAGCGATTGTCCTTCCCGATGCGGCAGTTATACATCCAACGCGATCAACGTGATTTCTAATCGACGGGACGATGCGCGAAATCGCGACAAATACGCTTTGTCGAAACAGAGAAACGCCTGTTGCGCGTTAAGCTATTCTTTAATTGCTGGATCAAACCCTTCGCTATCTTGTTCAAACACAGTTTTACTTCTACCTATCGCTGCGGCTTGCGATCTTTATAAATTGTAATCTAAACAGAACTCCGCAATGAGGTATTACTTTTTTCATTTTTCTCTTTTCCATCTTCTTACTTTCAAGCTTTGTTTTACATAGCCGCTTATAAAAATATTTTTTTATACATTTATTCTTTATAATATCTCGTCGAATTATACTTTTGTCTCTATCTCTTTCCATAATTTTAATATATATATAAAATTTATAATGAATTTTAATTTCTGTTACGCGTATTTCGTACGACTGCTATTTCTTTATTTAGTTCGTTTTAAGTAGATCTCCGGAGGCCTCTTGTTGTTACAGAATGCAGTGAGAGACTGAAGTGACTCAAGGACTCTACGGAGTTTAAAAGATTTTGTCTACGTTTGTTTCGATGTAATCTTATAAAGATAAGTCCTGCCGCTTTCAGAAACCACTCGGAAAGTGCTTTATTAATTAAAATGATTCTTTAGTTCCTGTGAAACGACAAGGAGATTTACTTTATTTACGTTTTATTATTTGTACCCAGACTGTATTATTCAAACGCCGGCGACGCACTTTTCATTTAAAATACACCGAGCTCGCGTAAACAATCGCCGACTACATTTTAAGTTGTTATTGTTGGGAGCAGACGTTCTTTAAAAGTTGCAGTGGAGACGATACTTTGTTTAAATGACGTTCTTTCAACTTATTGTTAAATTTCGTGGATTTTTAGAGAAACTGTAAATTAAAGGCCTGCTGATATTATAAATACGTTGTGCTTTAAAATGGCGAAGACAAAATGTTCGCAAAATTTCTACAAGATTTTACAGTGTCAATTTAACTGGTATATATCTTGTGTAAAATATTTTTCTCCGAATGACAGCATCGAGAATAATTGTTTCAACTGAACTATTTCAAATAATTATTTCTTATTTTCATTTAAAATTTAACTTGCCGAGGTTTTAATCAGCGTAGCCGAAAAAGAAAAATTAGCGCACCCGTGTCATAGGATATATCACGGGCACAGTGAGAATACGCGAGGCGATTGCATAATACGCGAAATCGGATTCATACGTGCGCTTGCCTATTTTATTTCATTTTTTCGCGACGACGTTGATGCGACTGTTCTCCTCTTCACCGCCACTTTTTATTTGATTCAGAGAACACAGTCGGGGAAACGCCCCGCACAAAAGGCGGATTAACAGATTTCTCTTTTGCTTGCTCTTTTTTTCTGTCGAAGAATCAGGAATAACGACGAAACAGAGAAAGAGAGAGAGAGAAAGAGAGAGAGGGAGAGAGAGAGAGAGAAGCGGGAGAAGAAGGAACAGCAGTGCAGTAAGGAAAGAATCCAGCGTAGCTTTGAAAGGATTTGCTAATGCACCTGTGCACGCGTTTGTTTTGATTAACTTTTAATCTCCTTTGTTTTGCGCGGAAACGTTCTTAATTCCTTCTATCGGAGAACCGGTTGCCCCTTTCCCCCTCCCTGGACCCGTCGAATTTTTATAGAGAAAATTACGTATTTTCTCGGCTCTGTCGCGAATGTCTTACATTGTTCGAGCGCGTGCCATTTCCATGACGATACTCGCCAACCAGCAATATTCGCGTTATCGTGGATAAAGGAGACTCGATCAGATCAGTTCTCTTGCTCGGTGTTAGGCATGATTCGAATTGTTCCGAATAAATATTTATTTAAGAAAATTATCAGTTTATCAATTGTATAAGAATTCATTCTTTTTAGTCGGATATTTTATTCAAATAACGATTATTCGGTATTCAGTCATAAATTATTACATCTATTTATTATAAATTATTCTATCTATTTATTATAAATTATTCCACCTATTTATAAAATATAAATTATTTCACCTATTTATTCGAATGATTCTTTACGGGAGTAAGGAATTAAAAGTTGACTGAGAGGGCTCCCAATCGATTATTTATCGAATGATTTAAGCAAACGTCGATTTGGTTAGGGGACATATTTCACCATCTAATCAACCATATCGATTTACGAATCTTCCAATATAATTCTACTCTTGAGACACCCTAAACACTTTACTAATCGGTAACCAATCATTTAATATCTATTATTGAGAAAAAATTTGTTAGAATATATATTACCATTAGCTTCAATACTATCATATAATTTCTTAAATATCAAATATCTTTCGCGATTAATAAAATCAATGAAATCGAAATAGAAACGAAAACGTAACATTGAGCTAAATTTTGACGACCAAATTTCCGATCGCTAAAGCGTTGAAAAAAAACTCGTCTCGCAAGAGTATAAGTTCGATTATGCAAAAGGGTTGAACGCGACCCGTAAAACCCGGTAAACGAGGTACTCGCTCGAGCAGGAAAATAAAGGCAGCGTTCAGTTCAGAAAAATGGAAGTCTACCACGGTCGGTCGGACAAGTGGGAATAAAAATCGGTTCGTTTCGCCGCCGGTGCCGTGTCCGGATATCGTTAGCAGAATCAGGAAAGTTTTGACACGATCGAAAACTAAAGGAGGACGAATGCGAGAGTTTTCTGATTCGCTTTTAATGCTACCCTACCGTGACTAATTACCAGTCGCCGATCCGTCATAATTAAGAAAGCTTCGTCGCCGGCAAGCTTATTAATTTTTGTCGAGCGGAAGTTGCACGGAACGGTTAGCGCAGCCCGGGGGGAGGGGGAGGGGAGGGAGGAGGGTATTGACAGTATGGCATTCAAAACAGAATCTGGGTCGAAATAACTGCGCTCACCGCAACACGTGCACCGATCTGCGGCGCACCGGGTTTCCCCGCCTAACTCTCTCTCTCGCCGAGGAGCTGCAATTCCACGAATTAATTACCCGCTACTGCAGGCACACCCGGATAACAAGGGATATAGAGAACGAGCGGGATAAATCACGTACTAACTACTATCAGTCGTGCTTTCGACGAAACGCCTCGGAAATTTCACTCGGACGACGGAGAAACTTTCCGATGAAATTTCCGTGGATCGACGCCCCGGAGAACAAAAGTACCGCCACTGGCAGCGCTGGCTTGGAAGGAGTGGTGGGGTAGAGAGGGGGGGGGGGGGGGAGGAGATGGAGGAGGAGGAGGGTGGTGGTGGTGGTGGTGGTAGCGACGATGTCTTGATGTATTTGCACACGGCCAACAATGAGGTCGTTCGGGGAGACGCGACGAAAGCAAGCACAACACCGTGACGCGGAGCTTTTCCAACGAAGATTGTTTGTCCGCGAAGTGCACCGTCGCAAAAGAACTTTCCGACGTTCGACGATGAAGGGACAAAAGCCAAGCTTTGGTTTCGTCTGGTTTCTTCGTGGATTGTTTGGAGCACGTTGTCCGCCCGCCGCGACTAGTGATTGCTAGTTCCTGCTCCTTACCCGTCGATTAAGAAAGCAATTACACAGAGTGTCGGATCAATTGGCGACCCTTAATTGTTCGGAACACAGTGCCGACAAAAGTCTATGCGAGCGCGGATGCATTGTACGAGCGCACGCGTGAATTGTATAGATCCATTCGTGTTTCGTTTCACAAAAATTTAGTAACTATATTTTCGAGTAATAACGATAACGAGGTTTGATTTTTAATGATTTAACGTTGAATCTTTATTTAAGACTGGTAATAATAATTACGGTAGTCTGTGTTGGCGTAATCAATTTATGCAGTTTTCAATCCACGAGAATTGAGAATTATTATATGCAGGTCTAACAGCAATGATAAAGTCATGTATGTTTCATTTTATGGAACTGAAGTATTATTCATATTACGTAATACTTATTTAGTGCATATGCGAGGCAACAATAGACAGGTTATAATGCTATGTGACACATTGGTATTTATGAAATAGTAAATCATAACCCCAGTAGTGGTACAGTGCGTTATTTAGTCAGACAGATGAGCGAAATGATCGAGTAAAGTAAGTAGCATCTACTTGGATAAATGGCATATCTCTCTTCTATTTATCCTGGAAAGTAGAATGAAGCTGCAGCTTTACGAGACCCGTAGAATTAGAGCGTCTGTTTGATATGGGAGGTAGAATGGAGTCGCTATTTGAAGAGACCATTGAAACATCTCATTTATTGTGGTTGAAGAGCGGAAAATTGAAGCATGCACGTCTAGACAATTGGAATTAGTTCTGTTTTATCACATAGGTAAAATAAGAGGTCATTCTTGTTAGAAATAAGTAAAATAGACGCTTCTTTCTTGTACAACTGATAGACGCCATAATTTTATATTTTTAGGTAGCTTTCTTAAAAGAATTATATGGAAGATAACTTTGTCGAATATTCAGTATGCGATACGGAGATCTAATGTTTAGATAAAAATGTCATCTGATAATATTTATTGAATTTTTTCATTATATCAACTATTTTAGACCCAGGTGTCGATTAAGAGATTAAGATCATCATTTACAACGTAAAAAACATCAGGTTCTTCGCATACTGTACTAAAAACAAATAACTCTACGAATTCATGTATTTCGTACGCATACATTTTTATAACTTTCTACCAAGAGTTACAATTTTAAAAAGGGATAACTGTCTAAAAATTAGACAAAATTAATTCTATATATTTGCAATATTAGTGAATATTATACTAAACAAATTTTCTTCATTATCATTCTTTTCGAAATTCATTTATATTTCAAAGTATCCAGTGTCGACAATTTTAGCTTCTTCTTAACCAAGAATTTTTAAATGTTATTGCAACATGTATAAATAAACCTTGTAAAGGCCACTGTAATAGATTTTATAATTTCCTCGCAGAAAATCTCAAAGGAAATTAACCCCTCGCCATATTTTGACGTTAGTCTGGCTCGTCATAGAAATTTTTATTAATATCGTGTTAAGTACGAATGTTATTTCGTTCTCTTAAACCGGAAAATGAAATTCTGTCCTCTCGTCGTCAGTATTTAACCATTTAAGTAAACGTTGACAAACGCAATAAATATTTTTCCTTTTCTCTAAGAAACTATTACAATAGAGAAGGTGCGCATCGTTGTAACTATGAAGAAAATAGTACGGCAAGGTATAAATACAATTTACACTAGAATATCCCCTTAAGTGAAACAAAGCTGCCAATGTTAATTACAGCGACAGAGACTAAGGCCGACAAACCGCGTTGCGTTTGTTCAACGGTTTCGTTGAAAATCGTGCCAGACGATTTCAGCGGGTCGAAATAAATTTGGTAAACAGTTGTAAAAATGGCGTTGAAAGCATTTCGTTGGACTCACCTCGACGGCGAGCGCTTGAATTCCGTCTTTGGGTGGCGCGCCAGGCAGGTACACGTTCTCCTCGGATATCCACATCACTTTGGTGTATCTGGGTTCCGCGCAAAACTCGACAACGATGCTCAAAGGTTCGCCCTCCTTCGCAGTCACCGTTTGACTAGGCGGTTGAACTATGGGTCCGCCTGGAACAAAAATTCCGAAATAACCTGGTTAACCCTCGTCCAGCGAGAACGCGCGGGCCGGGCAGAGCCAGCCTTCTTTGTCGGTCGCCGAATCGTCCCTGTGTGTTCCGTTGCCCGCAAATCCGCTCGGCTTCTACCGGCTCGCAGGTAGCTTTCGTCTTCTAACTGCGTAAATATATCAGCGTGCACCTACACGAGACGCTCGTATTTCTCGTTAAATTACAGGGTAACTGTTTTCCGAGTGGCTATCGAGCTTACAGTGGAAACAGAGCCTCGAATTACTTAAGCGGAATAAATGAGTGTCTAATAAACTCGTATATTAATCTGACGTTTCGCAGACTCTTTTCGTAAGATTTATAGGCATTTTAGGAACGAAACGAATTTTTTCAATAATATTTGGAATACTGACGTACGTCACGGTGATCTACAGTGACTTTAAAATCGTACTAAACTAGTAACGAAATTTCAACAAAAATGTAACCTAGATTCTTATTCGGGGTTCCCATTCAATTGCCAGTTTTTGCGTTCGACTTTAGAGACCTCTCCAATTATTTATTGCAGATTATCTGACGATGGCGCGGAACAGATAAGCCATAGAGCGTTTACACGTCCATTTGTTAACCATTTTTTGAGCTATGACCGGCGGACGTTGGACGACCGAGTGAGAGAGAGGGATATTTATTTGTAGACTGCGCAACTTTTTTTTTCTGGGAAAAAAAGAAGACAAATGTATTTACGGTCTAGTTTTTTCCGTGGTGCGTCGGCTACGATCCTATGGAAACATCGACAGGACCTTTTTTACGCGTGTCGAGCTGCGGCGAGCGCGACACTTTTGATTTACTCGTTTCATGGTAGCGGCGGAGGGGGAGATGTTCCGCAGTCCCTCGGCAAATACGAGCGAGAATGCACGATGATCGAAACAAGTCTCGATCGCTCGACAGTGTTGCCTGCTGGCTGACTGGTAGCGGCATAGAGGCGGCGCGGCGAGACGTAACGTAACATCGTCCTGCGTACCCCCCCTCTCCGCGCAAATTGCAGTCACGGGCTTCTCGATATCAAAGCCTGAAGGCGAACGTGATTTCCGGGACAGCCTCGGCCTAGTCTCGTCAAAGTATCCTGTCGTTACTGGATCGATTAGCGCGCAGCGCTGGTGACGAGTCGCGTCGCGCGATTGTCCTTCTCGAAAAGCTTTTCGAGTTTGCCGGATTCAAATTCCATGGTTATAATTTCAAAATTTTTAAAGAATTATTCAATTGGTGAGAAAACAAAGATTTCAAGTTAACTGCTGTGAAAAGTAATATTCTACTGATTTTCGTTGCATACGACATTTTAATTAAAAGTTTGAGAATTGAAATGGTAAACCAAACTTATAGGTTATTAAATTATAACTTATAAGATTATTTAATTCTTCATGCCAAGTGTAGCACTTAAAAAATGATGTATTAATGTATTTCGAATACGGTGTTGGAAATAATGAAAAGCACAAATTAAATCGTAAAAATTCAAGTACTTTAGGTATTTATTCTATATAATAATTGTAGGTTACAAATAAAATAAACTGAGATAAAAATGAAACTGGTGCTACAATGTACAATGTCGAACCTGATAACCGATCGAACATTCATAGGTGCCTTGAAAATTGAATATTTTCTAAAACTGAAAATTCTCGCAAGTCTTTTAAATTGAATTTTCGTCCCAATATTTTCTTTTGCATGTGCAAACTTGTCCCACTGTGAAGATCCGTGGAAAAATAACTATTTCTCTATATTTTCATTAAAGTATGAACAATACTTGTACGATATTGGAGAAAAGTGTACGCGAATAAATTTGATACTATTTTGTTTGATCAAAGTGCAGCGTTTATAATCGCAACATGCATTTAAAGTGGTGACCGTACGCCGTGACGTTCGCAGAATAGAAATACACGAGAAAATCCTGTATCGATGAGAGATCACTGCAAACGATAGCGACACGACTGACCGGTTCCTGTTTCAACATTATCGCGTCGGCGATACTTTCGTAGATCCGATTCTCTCCTGTTCACTTTGATTCGGTTACACGAATCTCGCGTACCGACACTCGCTTTGTCACATTCTCGTCTTCGGGCCAGTAAATTCTATTATTCTGGTCTCATTGCTGCTACGCCCTGGATTTTACGTATGCGCGGGTGCGCGGATACACTCAAAGAAGTATCCGTGGATGGCAGATAAACTGATTAAATGTTCAGCATTTTTCAAAGAGGAGCATTTAGAAACATTTATTGCCGAGGGCGAAAAGGAACAATTATGGTCAGTCCGATAAGTTTGCGTATATTGTTCGAACGAAATTTCTTTATAGTCGCGCCAAGCAAAGAAAATATTTTAGGAGTTTTTAGGGGGATTAGTGTTCTAGGCAATGTGTAAATTGTTTTTAATCACTTGCACTACGACTCCTCTCATCCTGTGTTCATTAGTACTAATTTGTCCTTAATACTGTCCTTGATAAATAGTAATTTAATATAGTATAGTAGATAATCCAGATAATTTTTGTTTCTTCCATTGTCTCTATCTACTTTCGTTTCTAGACTTTGATAACAAAGGAATTCAATTTTATTTCGATTTAGAAAAAATTCATAATATTCCTATTTAGTAGATTTTGCATGGAATCTTTGTCACGAGTTTCACTCGTTATTATAATGCAAAGGGTTAAAAATTACTGTGGGGATGATACAAATTTTTTTTAAATGATGTTATTTCGATTTATTTATCTGAATCTACAATAAAAAATTTTAAAGGTCTGTTTTGTAGATCTCGTTGTATTTTTCTGTACGCTATTTGTTTATATTTATTGTTGAAATACAGTTTGGAACTCTATTCGAAATTGTCTGGAAATCGATGTAACATCCCTTCTATAAGCATGATACAAATATCAGAGGTGCACACCAGACATTCTTATCTTGTAACTCATAAAATACAGAACGTCATAAATTCACCTTCCCCGCGAATATGTGTCTTACATTGTTATCGCTAGACCGCGAATCTTTATGCAATTTCTCACTTTTATGCATTATTTTCGGAAAACTTGGAATAAGAAAAATGTTCCTCGCGACAGGTAAAAGATTTCATGTTGACAGCATAAAATAATAACGGGATTAACTTTCGTCGCGCGAGCTCTGCACGATGCGTATCATAATTTCCAGCAATTTTCTGTAAATTTATAATTTTAAAATTTATTATGTTATCTTAACATAACCTTGACATAACCATAAACTGTTAATAACTGCCTTTATTCCGATTCCTAGCAATTCTTATTATAACGTCTGTCCAATGAAATAAATTTAACGAACAATTGTTATCTGTAAATACACGGTTCACAAAATTCCGTTTCGTTTATGAATTTTCTGTCATGCAAGTTGTTCGATAGGTTTACTTTATCGTTTATTTTATTTTATTCTTATGGAAGAAGATCTCTGAGAAATGATTCATGGACTCAAGATATTGTATAAATTAATTGCCGAATATCTTTAGTCAACAGGATGTAATTTGACTTAATAGTTTTATTGAAACTTTCTCACTCTGCCGAGAAGGTGATGGTAATATTGAGTTCGGAGCTTTGTGATAGATTGAATAATGGTTTCCTTGAATTATGAGAATTAATGGATTGCGGCGCTTCCTTCAGCATAGTCGGTAATATAATTCCATTCTGACGTCGTCGAATTTATCTGCGATAGAATCTTAAATAATTTGCGATTGATCTGCTGGAACAGAAATTACTGACGAAGATGAATATATATATATTCCTCTAAAATATATTTTCCCCTTGTCTTATTATTCATGTTTCCATTTAAAACGTTTTACGATCGAATTTTAGGACAATTGCTATTAACGCCGGTATTAAAACTGAACATTTTTCATGTAATTAGTTAAAAGAATTTTACTTGAAGTTACATGTTTCTCGATCAGACAAGGAAAATTGAAATGAATCGACTCACGTGATTAAAAGGTCATAAATAATTTATTTCTCTTTATGAAGTCGGGTTTCAATAAAGGAAAGTTCAACGTATTAACAACAAGGTAAGCATCTTTCGGCGGGATGATTGGTACGAGTTCTAACTCTTTACCAAATCATTCGCATAAATCTCGCATTTATAAGCGTATCTAGTAATATGTCCAGAAATTCAAGAGACAAGCGGTATGAAACGAATGGAGCAGACAAATCACGTTATACCGGAGTCAAGTGCTTAGGAAAAACTGGTATTGATTCAGTCATTCATCTGTCGAGAACTGATTTCATAAAATCGATGCGAGTCTATTCGTTGCTGACACAGCTTTTCAAATGTATACCGTAATTTCTGCCGTAGTCACGCTGCTCGAGGCTCCACCGAGCACAGATGAGGCGGAGCGCTTGCGCCCCTTTGCCGTTCCGCCAGACCTGTCTGCAGGTCTCGCGACCATGAAGAGTCTTATCGAGGCTATGATTGGACAACTTGCCGCTATGACGAACTACTCGATGTCGCATCGGTAGCGCGTTGCTCCTGCACTTTAGCTAATTGAAGCGTGGATGCCCGGCCGGTTAGCCGCGACGATTTCCGTCTCTTTTTCGCTAGCTACCACCCGCCCTCCCTTTGCGCCGGCATCCCGTGCCCGCGGTGCGCTCCTTTCAGCCGCTCTCATCTGCATGGATTTCCTGCTTCGTAAAGCAAGCTTTCTGACCCTGGTTGGCCCATCTGCAACGGTGAATAGGAGCGGAACAGTACACTCGGCCGTGGCTGCTCATGAATATTCCTACGACTGAAATTACTGGAATACCTTCGCCGTGCCTCTTGTTTCTGCGGCAAGGATGAAAGCACAGACCGTCTGTCTCCTTTCCCCGTTCCTCCTTCCATCAAACCTGTTCCACCTGTGCAACCGTTTTCATCCGCCGTGCGTTTCGATACAAGGAAAAACCTCGATGGAACATGACGGACCATATGATGCGCAGTTTTCTGTTTCGCTTTTCCCGTCGGGTTCATCGGACTTCCGGGCCCTTTATTCGTCGTTGGAAACGCTTCTCTATTTAGAAAGATTTTTTTCATAATCGAGAAGTATTCCGAGAACTTTTACACAATGCTGGGGGGTTGTTAGAAGTCGCTGTATCGAATTTTTATCAGTGATCGGACGAAGTGTATTTATTACTAGATATCGCAGGTCCAAACTTCTTGCAGGCACTTGCAGAAATGCGAACAGTACTTTCGCGTTTACTCGATTTTTAGCTGAAGCTATAACTAATATTCCAGGTGGTTCACTTGAGTTAAATTATTCTATCAACGCTATTTTTTTATTTTGTCAAGGTTGCCGATTCTCTTTTTTAACATTTTGACGGATAAATAAAAAGTTATGTAAATTATAATAGATATTTAATAGAAATTTAAATAGGAAATTACTTTAATTCTAATTGACTTTTAATAGAAGTTTAAATAGGAAATTACTTTAATTCTAATAAATTTTTAATAGAAATTTAAACAGAAAATTACTTTAATTCCAACAGATTTTTTAATAAAGCTTAAATTTATGTATCTTGCAATGGAACTCAACTTCGCCCATAAATTAGGAGTAGAATTACGTTCCTTCATTCTTCTCGAGGTATTAAATTCATGTATTTTTCACGGACAGTTTTAACCGCGCTGTCGACGCTGATAATAGCGACTAAAAATAGCGTCTCCACAAAATTGTCTTGAGAACTGTCTCTGACGCATCAGAGTCGGGTTTTCATATATTTTCTTGTCAGTAAAGTTCACGGAACTCGAATGGAAGCGTACTGTTTCAGAAAAAAAACGTCGAAAGATCGATGAAACTCGTCTATTGCTTCAAGGGAGTCGGGTGACGGTAAGAATGCGCTCGGTTGAAATTCTTAACGTGTCATCCGAGGACTGTGTTTTAATCAAGTGACGGGAAGTCCAATTACATTCGCTTCTTTGATGTCAACGAGAACGAGGGAAGTGTCACCGATTCAAAATTTCAAGAGTATTTGATACTTCGCTTCGAAGACCAAGTTGACGCTCTTCCGCCGCTGTTTGCTGACGGAAAAGTAAAAGTGATAGCTATTTGCAGATGTTCTTAAATATTCTTAAGTGTTGCCATAATGACTGAATTATGAAATCAAAACTTTCTCCGCGTGACGCGAACATTGATTTCGCGCGATAACATGTAAATAAAATGCGCGCTGCACATTTTCCGCTGGTTACAATTTTAAATCCGCGCTTTGTGCGGTCCCCAGGCATCAGTCGTAATTTTGAATACAATTTTTATGCAAAGCCAATTCTTCTACGACAGGTATGCAAAACAGTTTCCCCTTGAAGTCTGTTGACAAAGTCGCGCGGCCAGGATTAATCTCGAAATCTCGGGTAAATTATTTGTCCTCCCCTTTGAGACGTTCCCGGCGAGTCGCGAGCATAGATGAAGGCATAAAAGAAGCCCGAAGTAACCGTCGGTCGTTCCCTTGAATTTTTTACGCGGCACCGCCGCATGCGACCCACACGTCCTGCTGCATTATGGAAATTGCAGTTAAGCATGTGAAGAAATTCTAGATCTTCCGCGTTCGCATTACAATTTGAAATTCTCGCGGCTATGAATAAATGAACCGAACGAAGTAAACTGCGATCAGCCGTGAACACGGTTCGTCTCGAGGCTGCGACCAATTTGCTCTTTAATTTTTCCTACGTTTTTCGTATAACTGCTGTTTCAATACGTGTTCGATCGTATGGAAGAGAAGTAACTGTATATTTCGATTAAACGTCTACTATGAAATAATGGTAAAACTATGAAAAATCTTATCTTTAAAGTATCTTAACCTTTTATCTTAAAAGTATCACAACCTTTTATCTTAAAAGTATCACAACCTTGCACTATAATATCGAGTCAGACATGTGACGAACGTTTCGTGCACGATTCGATAAATGTGGCTTCCCAATCATTTCTATTAAATCGCAACGAAATTTGAATCCTCTGTCATTAAAATCTGGGAATATAAGTAAATGAAGACAAACGGGAAACAAAACTGGTCACGTGACATCGAGAAAACGATTAAGGACGAAAAAGTGGTAGATCTGAAGGACATCGTAGTGGCAAGGGATTAAAATGTAAGGAAGCCTAGGAGGAAAGAAATCTTTGAGTATAAATTGTATGGTATAAATAAAATTAATATAGTATAAATTGATGAGAATTAATGCTATTATTTCGTCGCTATTCCTCCCCTAGATTTTAAACACTGTTTCAATATCGTCACAAGCAAGCGAAGCGGGTCTTACGACTTCGCCAAACTCGGCATCCGAATTTGTAATATTCGAGGAAACGACACGTCGATTACCGTGAAAAATGTTCCAAAGGTAGTCCGCGATTCTCTCGGTACGGCTAACGGCGGTTCGAAGTAACATTCGTGAAGCGAGCCACCGGCGGAGACAAAGAATTTCTCTCGTACGCACGAGTCGGATAATTCGTCAAACACCCGGGGCCGTCGGCTCGAAGCTTGACTACAAACCAAGATCGACGAACCGGAAAAATTGTCCCGTCGATGGTCCCTCGGTAGGACGACACCGCGGCAGTCACGGATCGAACTTCCAGAGTCAGGAGAGCACAGCACGCGAGTCGAATCGTCCTCGCGGTCGTCGGCCACGGATAAGGGAGAGATCCGTTACTGTGACGGTCGTTCTTGTCGAAACTTTTTCCGTACCGGCACCGAGGAATGAATCACTGTAGCCGTCGCAGCCATTGCCCACGGCTCATTTAACTTGCTAAGAGGCACTTTTCAGGAACGCGGCGTCGTTCCGTACCCGACGTCGTTCCGGACGCAGAAATTCGACCGGACGTATCCGTTTTTCTTCGGGCAAATTCTGACAATGCGCCCGCCGACCCTCTTCTTCCTCCTCCTCCTCCACCCGTCTCTCGTTTCTGCCGAGAATCTTTCCCCTAGTCGGGGGACGTCTTCACATTCGCGCGACGCGCGTTAATAGGCTGATAATTAGCGAGCCCCGCCACCGGAAAAATTGCAATTCACCCGAACAAAAACGATGTCGCCTAACCGGGCTCCCCTTCGGTGCTCGGTCCCTTTAAACCAACAATGGGACACGCTCGAGTGACATCTGCGAATCTGAATGCGGATCTACAAAAGTTTCGGGTATGTAGTTCTTTTAACGTTACGTGCGTGTCTTTTGTTTAATTATTCGTATTGATGGAGGGCAACAGTGGAATGGTTTAAGTGAGAATTATGTATGGTCGAGTATCTCGGAAATTGTTAGAGTTGGAGGTGCGATTTGAACGCCGAGATACATTTTTATTAGAAATCTGGTCGAACAAGTTATTAGGTTGGAAACTATGAAACGGGCGTTCTTGTTTAGTCTGTGCTCAGCTGCGGCGCCCGTTTCATAGTTTCCAACCTAATAACTTTTAGATATCTTAAAGAGTACTTTGATTTTTATTCTCGAAACCTGTACGCAAAACAATTTGTGTGAACTTGCGTGCATAATGAAGTTGTAAAATGTTTGAAATAAGTATGAAAGCGTGTCTTTTTCGAAAGTGATCGAAATAAATTTGTATTTTTTGAGATATTAGTATTAGTTTAGTAAACAATGTCTACAATGCTTTTTAGGAAATAAGTAGGTAAATTATTCGTAATTCTAAAGAATCGACTGAATAATGCAAACGGTGAAAAAGCTACTTTTAAATAGCCATCGTGTGAAATATTGATTTCGCGTTAGACAAATGTACACGACCGCCGGAACATGGTAAGAAGTGACACATTTCTCGGGACTAAAAAGCTCTCGTAAAAAAGCGATGCAAATAAAGGAAAATCGTTCTGGAAAATCCCCAATAATAGTAGGGTCGCCTGCATGAACGAGGCAAAGGTGAATATTTAAACTTCAGCTTTATGGGTGGCAGTTTTTATATTTCTTTTTATGGGATGAAAACCAATTTAATTCCAATGTGAAGCTGTAAATGGCCTCGAAAGCGTTCGTTCACTGCGGGGAACGCGAGCATTAATGCGCAGCAATAAAAGCAACTAAATGCAGATCTTTGAGAATGTAACAATCTCTGTATTCGAATCAAATTAACATACATATCTCAAGTAGCTCTATTTCTCATATTTAAATCAATGAAAAATTCACAGCAAATCTTTAACGGAGAATTTGATGTTGTAACAAATCAGTTTTGGAATTTTCGTATCCGAAGATATTCGAAATAATGAGACGGGAAAGAAAGATATAAAAAAAGATATTGATTAAAAAATATGAGTTTGAATTTGAAGAATATTAGGTAATTCTAATCAAACTAATTGTTCTTTATGTGAGATAGTTAAACCGGATGTATATTTTTTAAGGTACTCCTCCTAGATATCTTAATTTTTCTGCAAACGTTATAAAATACGCGAAAATCTTAATTAAGCACGTTCTTAGATCTTAATTATTTCCATGCTTCGTTTATATTATTTCCTAATATACTATTTCCATTTATACTTTTTCCTTTATGGTAGTTCCTAATAATACATAAATCCCGAGATATTTCTGGGCACTGTAAAATATCTACAGTTCCATCTTCCGAATAAACTCGTGTTATTCTTGCAGCGTACACAGCTGTGTTATCATTTTGAAATATCTACTCTTATGTATCTGCTTTCTGTGCATATTTCGATGTTTGCTAATTAATGATATTTACGTACGATTTGCTACTCATTCTCGCAGAATGCAATAGTGCAGAAATAAATAGAATAGCCTTCCATCCATAGTATCCTATACCTTCTTACACCATGATACCCTCGATACCAATTTTCCAACTCTGCCACAAGGTTTCTTCTTTCCCTCGATCATGAAAATACTAATTTAGGTTAGATAAGTTCGTAACAAAAATTTTGTAATGCAGCTACTATATTAAATAATAGAAATAAATAAAACCAGTAAAAATATTAATAAATTAATTTACGAAATATTAATATAATGCTGGAAAATATTTAACATGTTCCTACAGGGCATCGTGCTATATTCAAATACAAAAATTTTACACACTTTGACGGTTTTAAGAAAAATTAGAAATTCATGAGTGTTTTACAGCTTTGTCGCGGCATGCAACGCCGCGGTTCACTCCTATCCCGCGGTCGGCACACATTCGCCGTTTCTAGAAACGAATGCTCAACGAATCACGGCACCAACGCGGAAATTCGATTAAACCATTCCCTGAGCAACGGCGGAAAGATATTTTTATCCACGTACACGCGCGGGCACCGGGGGCTTCCGAGTTTAATCACACCTTGTTTCCCGTTGTTCCGGGGCGCAGCTACGTGTCCGGGCTCGGTATCGATCGAAGAATCGCGGGGTTTAATTGCGCGGGTATTAATTGCACAACGATTTCAGCGAATCACGATTAAGTCTCTGTCCCCTTTTCATACGATTACCGGTAATTTTGCAAATTGCATCGCATTTTTACCGTAGCCCGTACACCCGCGCCCAACCGCGTTAAATATTCGTTTGATTAATCGCGACTGCTCGCGTGCGGGTGTAATAGGGCAATTTTTAAATTACCCGACCCCCTCACCGTTGCCACCCCCCCCCCCCCTCTCCCCGCGCCGGTAGCATTACCACTAATTAAATAGTTTCTACGCCGGCGGCGCGAGGGATGCTTTCCCTCATTAGCGTTTTTCCGATGCTGTGTGAAAATGCGAAAAAAAGAGGGGGGGGGGGAGGGGGACACAGGGCGCGAGCGAGTTCGTCAAAAAACATTTGGATCTAATCGATTGGCGCGATCTCTAGAACGGGCTGGCGCTAGCCCGTTTACTTGATCCTGGTCCCGGCCAATGGGAAAAGTAAGGTTCGACGTCCGGCAGGACACCGGCAGCGGGCGCGTTCCACTTTCGAAAACGCTGCCACTCGATTCAAAAGCAATCTGTGCGTGAAATTGCGAACGGTAGAGAGAGCAACCGATGCAGATTGATGCTCGGCCGAACCCGACAGACGATGAAACGAATTACTTCTACGCCGGAGCGAGCACGCGTAACAGCTTGCTAATTAATCGATTAATTTCCAATCTCTCTGGGAGAGGACGGCCCGAAAGTGCCCCCGGTGGTTCGTGTGTCCACTCGCCTCGCATTATGATAAACGATGTCTTCGCGTTTGGCTCGGCCTTGCAAGCGTTTCCTTCGATATCCAGGGGCCGTTGCTATTATAATTAGACCGCCTATATCCACGCATTTGCGGCACAGCCGAGTATCTCGAGTGCAACAAAACGTGGAAATTAACATGGTCTAACAATAGCACCGTCAGTTTACCTTTGCAACGAATAATGTTTTAGTTGATACACGAGTGCCACGAATTCGGAAAACATTAATAACAGTATAATTTGTTCAATATTCTTAGTGCGGTTAGCGTACTTATCTTGTGACATTGTTTACCGTTTCTTTAATTTGTACATAATGTTACATTGTTTAATAAATCCAGCATATAATAATTAGATGTTCTCTTCATTTTACTATAAAAGAATTTGTTCGTATGGAACGAGATCGTTTATTAAAAAAGTTCTGAAGAAGTCTTTTCCTAAGGAACAGATACTTGATTCGACCAACAGAATTCTTTTCTCAACGGAAGTGGCTGTTTATTTCGAACACTACTAAAAAGGTGCGAGTATAATTAAATATTAGATTTATGCATATGAAATCTCGATTTTTTAAGCTAGTATACACAACTGCGTATCTTTTTCAAAAACTGTTTACTTAATGAAAATATGCTCTATTTGCTTCAATACATATTTATCAACGAGATTTTAATACATAGATATCTGTTTTAAAGAAAAAGTTATCTTTAAAATCAATATACTCTGATATGGAATTATTAAAGCTGTCTTCATTTTCAATTGCGAAATTGAATGAACTAAAATACGAAATTTTGCAGCGCTCAGATTATTCATCGGATATTTTGCCAACTGACTTTCATTATTTCAAACATTTGGAACAGTTTTTACAGGCTAAACAGTATGAATTGAGACAGTCTGAAATATTTTACATCAGAGTCTATTGATACTAAAGATCAAAATTTCTTTAACGCAGGTTTAAAATAATTAAAACGTCTGTGCATTAAAATCTCGTTACAGAAGATTATTTTTTCTAATTATCTTAATATTTTTATCAACCATCGAGAACTGTTGTTACCTCGTGAGAATGTAACACTGATATTAACCCCTTGCACTACAATAACGAGTCACGTCAAGATTCCATGCAAAATCTACTAGATATGAATATTTTTAATTTCTTCTAAATCGAAATAAAATTGAATTCTTCTATTATGCAAAGTCTAGATACGGAATTAAATAAAGACAATACGAGAAACAAAAATTATCTGGCCCTATTAAGAACAGTATTAATTATTATTAATTATTATTATATTAAGGAAAAGTAAGTGTTAATTAACGCAGCGTGAAATGAGTCATAGCGCAAGTGGTTAATGAACAACAGTTTGAACAATTGAGATTAGATTATCATCGCGCGACTTTATTAATTTGAGTAATTTGGAATACAGGATCAGCGAATAAAATGCTGAAAACACGTGCAGGTGAAATAATGTCGGGAACAATGGAATTATGATACAAAGGGGTGGGAATAAAACATTTAATTATGATACGACAATAAGATCACACAAATATCGTTTCCGTTCGGATATTGCATTTTGCAATGTACTCAGATCATATGGATAACAGATATTTTATGACCCTGTCGATACAAGCGAAACACCGTGGAATTGTTTTATAAAAGGCTTTGTTTGGGAGAAAATTGGTCTCGAAAATTGAATTGACGTACAATAGCATTCGCTTACGTTAACCTAGATTTATTTGTAAGCATAATTTACTTCGACATATCGATTCATCGCGATACAATAAAATGGAGATATGTATGTATACCGTATAGTGCGGTATAGTATAATTATATTGAATGAGAAGATAATTGGAACAATAATTCGTCGTTATTCTGAAATTATTGCTTAATTAGCGCGGACAATACGTTATTGAACATTTTCAATAACATGTTAGGAACATAGAAGAGAATTTCTTTCCTTTTTCATACTTATGTACGATGAATCGTAAACACTTATAGTTTTATATAAAAAATGATAGAAAATTAGTGTACGAGGTTTCAAAAATAGTATTATGAAAAATCCGAGTATCGTTTAACCCCTTGCACTATTACGTCTCTCAGAGCTACGTTGATTATAACTATTTCGTTCTTATTAATCTTTTTGATGTCAAGTGATGATTTTTGTTTCCCTTTTGTCTTCATTTACTTCTATTCCCAGATTTTGATGACATGTGATCCAAATTTTATTTCGATTTAATAGAAATGATTGGCAGCCATATTTATCGAATCGTGCACGAAGCTTTCGTCACGAGTCTAACTCGTCATTATAGTGCAAAAGATTAATTTGAGTCGGTAGAAAGTTTATTATTGTCTTCGAACAAGAGTTCCAAAGGTCAATGTGGTGCGCAGAGTTCAATTAATTAAATGTCAGATGGGTTCACAGAATTCGAAAGCGCGAAGCCTAAAAAAAAAAAAGAAACGACCAGGCACAAGTTCAAATAGTAGAGGGGCGTTTCGAGATGTCCAGATATCTGTAAGTCTGAGACCTCGCATAATTTGTCCGCTAAGTCACCGTATAAGAAGCAATAACGCGCCGCAGAAATAGTATCGACGTCGAGTGGCATCGAAAGAAGGTATAAACGGAGAACACGATGTCCTGTATTGCATCGAAATCTGCGGAGAAGCCGCGAGGGTAAAGCAAGTTTTCGAGATTGTTCCGCCGGGGTAGGAGAACGATATATATATCCGAGAAAGTTCTGACATTATCCGTGCGAGGATTCACTTGGTTACATGTACTTCAACGCGATAAGAATCAGCGGCCATTCAAACCGTACGATAATGTTCGCAGGGCGACGCTATTGTTTCAAGGCGCGAGTCTAGACTCTACAGTTATCTCCGCATTGTTCTCGATATTCATTAAAATACGGCGAACACACACCTTTTGGCCCCGAATATTCCCGGCCGCCCCGAGAGCGAAACAATTCTGTCTGTCAGGGGCGCCCCCCCGCGCGCTCGCGTGGTCCACTCAGCCGACCCCTTTTTTCGTCCCTGTGCAGAGGGCAATCTAATTATACGCCTTTCCGCGGAATAAATGTTCCCGTCGAAACGAAATATTACAATTCGTCCGGGAACGTAACCTCTTTGGAACAGCCTTCATCGTGGGAAATTAACTTTTCCTAAAAGTGGAGCAGTTAGATCAAATCTCGACACACTTTTTGCGGTAATTCAGTAACACGATTCTATTAGTCGCGCATTCTCATTTTCAATGATTTTCCCGCCAAATATTATGATGATTCGCTTTTCGGCATTAATCTCGGTCGAATCTCGTTATTTTCCCGCGTTCGTTTCCGAATTTATTTACGTTATATTTTTCATTACGGCGCTTGTAAAAAGTATTACCGCAGCTTTCACGACGACAGAATAACTTTTTCATAATAGAACCGAGCGATCTAAATATTTTTCGGATTTCAGAGGGATTATTGGTTTATTGCGCGTTGCCTAAAGAATTGTTTTCAGAACTCGCAATTGATTAGGGTAGCAAAAAAATTAGCAGATGACTTTTTAGACATTTTCGACACTGAAAATTTCACTGAAATCGTTGTTAAGAGCTGATATTTAAAGATCGTAAAAACAACAATTTTGTATATATTTAGTATTATTTATTTGTGCATCGATGCCTGAATGATCGAATTTGTTTCGACGAAACAAAATACAGACAACGTAACATTGCTTGCAAAAAACAGTATAACTTTTTGCTGTCCATTTTCTTTTAACTTTTACAATTTGCAAGAAAAACGCTGGCCAGATTTAACGTAAACATCCTGTATATTGTTGTTTCACTAATTGGTTTCTGTGAACGAATTGACATATTGATAACATGCAGAGGTCTGCAGAAAAACTATAGAAAATGTTACAAGAGTTATCGAAAATTGGCAAAGAAAATTATAAATGAACCTAAACGAATTCAGCTGTATTTTTAACAAAAATATTATATAAGCCGTTCGATTGTTAATAGATGTTATAATAATATTTAAATTATTACAGTCAAAAATCATTTAACCCTTTGCGGTCGAGTGGCGACTCTAAGGCGCCGCTAAAAATTATTATGGCACGTTTCAAAATAATTTTTATGAAATTTACTCGTAGTCAAAAAATTGTCAAGAGCTGTTAACTGCTGCGCAAATCACAAAATTTAATTCCATAATGTATAAAATGCTCCAGGTTATATAAAATGGACACACTGCGAGTCTGAAAAATACTTTGGATTTCCTGTTGAAACGGTTCCGACTGCAAAGAATTGAATAGATATATAAGTTTATTTGAAGGAAACTTCAACAATGACGTTAAAGGAAACCCGTGAAATTTATCGAGCGACGGTGTCGCGAGACACGTTGCGCGAACAATATCGACGACTTTCTAGCGAGCAGACGATTGCGCGGGCGCATGCAACATTTATAGAGAAATGAATAATTCTGTTTTGGTGGTAATGTGACATCGTTATTTCATTTGACTAAATTTGATGATGCAGTAGGAGTGTCCGGTTTGCGGTGAAGCAAGCGACCGCCAATGCTGTGGCCATCCTCCCGTGTAAACACAAGGGCACAGAAACGAGCAAGAAGACAAATTGGGGACTAGGTGGCCCCTCGAGCTTTCAATTTGTCCTAAGTTAACACGGACGCTGGCGGTCGCCTGTATCGCTGACCCCGTGTTCTGAATTTTCGTTTCTCTTTCTGCTACCGAACCGAGGCCATACACGGACACGGGACAAAGACGTAACAGACTTTTGTACGCGGAAAACAATTTGCCTCGGGAGGAACGATGCAGTTTACAACTTTGCCGGTCACGTGGCTTCGGTTATGCTCGAACTTCTTTTTCACAGCGGTTGCCGGTACGTACAACGGGCAACTATTTTCATTACACTGGGCACGATAAAGGACGCGTTTATATAATCTTTTTGAACGGTAATTAATTTGCAATTAAAATTAATTTGCAAGTAGTCCAATCTGTTAATAATACTTTTTTATAAGTATTCGATAGGCTTTCGAATGACGTGATTGAAAGTTGCACATTAAAGTTCTTTCACCCCTACAGAAAGATCTTACAGAAAATGATAACGCTGCTTTTTGGAATATCCTTCGACAGAATTAAAATGTCGAGAACTAAAATGTTTGTTTTCGAGAGATATGGAATTTTCCGATCTTTCTAAAATTTTTCACTTTTGCAACGCGCAGATTGCAACCGAAAAAGATATGAGGATTGTGATCCAAAATAGAAAGGATTCTTCTTTAAAATTTCAAGAAGGTACCGAAGGAAATAGGCGAAGGAGCGAGTGACCCAATTTACTCTATAACTATCCTTCCGGGCAAGCTGAAGGGTTGAGATTCTTCACAGAGATTATAAAAATAAACGTGTAACCAGTATATTAGCGCTTCAATGAAATTATTCTTCTAAACATTGCTAAACACTTTTGTTAACGTGGAATACACTCAATGCTGAAGAATAATTAAGAATATAAAAAATTCTAATTAAATGTAGATATTGTAATTAAATAGATATGTATCTAATTAAATAGTATTAATATTATATAATACCATACGCTGTAATAGAAATGGTTACATAAGTTTTTAAAGCCAGTGAATCTGACTCTCACGACTAATTTGTTATCAATTACATTGTTATAGAATCTTATTTTGATAAACAATTTAGTGTAAAATTTAATCTTTTCGATCAATTATACAAAGTGTTCGTAATTCCGTGTTATAAAAAAATTGTATTCTACGCCCCTAAAAATTCATAAAATAGCTCGACTCCGCGTCCTCGCGATTTTTAGCCTACTGCGCGCCCCGTCGAGTAATTGTTTCGGTTCCGTTCTATTCGCAACGGGAGAATCATAGCTAACGAAGTTCCCATATTGTTTCGCGGAATTTTATTGTCGGCGGTTCGTGTCACGACTTGTGTTCCGAACAGGACAAGTGCGTGCGGATGGTGCCCTCGCCCCGTCGAGCTATGTTTTTTTCCCGTTCGTTGCGTCGCTATCAATTCCACTTCCGTCCGCTTCTTGAGAGTTTGTTACCTCGTACATTTACAAAAGGTCGCCGTTTCTCTCTTCCGTGCCGTTGGTTTCTTTCTACCCATCCCCCGTCGCGGGCCCCCGCGCCGACCTTTACGCCGCGGCACTCCCCCACGCCGGCTTTCTCCTCGCGCGCTGTCTCGCCTTCTCTTTTTTCCTCATCGCGCCCGACGATTAATCGAAACCTCGCCAGTCAGACAAGTTCCGTGCTGCAACGGTGTTTCAACGGGTAACAAAGAAAAATACTCGTGGATCTCGTTTTGCCAGGCGGGTCGTCGATTCGTATCGAACGAGAGAGAGAGAGAGAGAGAGAGAGAGAGAGAGAGAGCCACCCTTTTTCTCGAGCAAGAGAAATTGCACATTTCACGAACGATTGTCGTTCGTTATTTCCACCGGGGCCCGTTAGCGAAATTCATCCGCCCCCGCGGTAGGGCGGAACTCTGTTCGGCAACGCGGAGAGACCGTCCTTCTAATAATTTCATTTGCCGGTAAGAAGATCGCGTAGATGTCTATCTGCCGGCTGAATTTATGGCGCGCGCCGCCTCGGCGATCCGGCCGGGGCTGTGCCGGGGCTGTGCCCGGTAGTGGTTCTAGACGCAATTTTCATGCACGACTGGTAACGCGTTATGAATGGGATTCTAATTTCGGCGTACGTTTAATATATATACTTGCCGTGTCTTGCATCGGAATGACGTTCTCACCGACGTTATCCAGTCCGCGATTTTATTTTCGATCGTGCCGGCGCTACTTCGCGGGTTCCGTTCAACCAAACTGCCTCCACTAATCGCCGTCATCGTTAAACCCTTAACACTAAACCTACCGACATTTCATGTATAACTACTCCTACCATGAGCGGACAAATGACCGCTTAAAAAAAAAACATATGTATCTTAATATAGAAAGAGATTTTAGACAATTGAATAGTAAACAAAATATTCATCTAGTGCTACGATAAAAACCCGCTGCCCGCTTTTTTATTTAGAAAGGTTTATTTACCTTTCATCACATTTTTTACATATTACAGCATTTTGTGTTGCACATATTACAGCATTTTGTGTTGCACATTTTCCACATACGTATTTCTTACATTATATACAAATTTTGACAGTAAAAATCAGTTGGCACATATTAAAGTAGAGAATTTACCCTTTAAAACCTGCTAAGCCCCATTGTTTTACCATTTCTGGAAAGAAAGATACAGCTTCTTGAAAATGAAAATGGAAATTACAGATTATTAAAATCGGACCCCTCGGGCCGATTTTGGTCTCCTGGCTTTCGAACGTTCTCGGAGCTCCCGAGGGGTCAAGTAAACAAAAGACTACAGCAAACTAAAGAGGAGACTTTGCTCTACAAAATGCGCTAATTTTCATTATTGTACGGTTGCTTTTAAGAGAGCTACGATAGGTCAAAGTTTAACAATATTTCGAGTCCGAAAGGCATCGTTTCACCCACGATTTTCAATATTTTTCAATATCCTTCAGGTCGACAGTAAAAATCAGTTGGCACACGTCAAAGTAGAGGCTTTACCCTTTAAAACCTGCTAAGCCCCATTGTTTTACCATTTCTGGAAAGAAAGATACAGTTTCTTGAAAATGAAAATAGAAATTACAGATTATTGAAATCGGACCCCTCGGGCCGATTTTGGTCTCCTGGCTTTCGAATGTTCTCGGAGCTCCGGAGGGGTCAAGTAAACAAACGACTACGGCAAACTAAAGAGGAGACTTTGCTCTACAAAACGCGCTAATTTTCATTATTGTACGGTTGTTTTTAAGAGAGCTACGATAGGTCAAAGTTTAACAATATTTCGAGTCCGAGAGGCATTTCGAGTACACGAGCTTTCATGAAAGGAATAAAAACTTATAAAACTCGAAGGTACATATTTTATATTTTATAACTAATACTGTCATAAATAATTAATTGAACACTATATTAATAGTGAAAAATTATTATATCCTAATACAAATACTGAATAAATTATCAATTGAATAAATTGTTAATTGAATACTATACTATTATAATACTGAACAAATTATTATATCCTAATACTAATACTGTATAAATTATTACATCCTAATACTAATGCCAAATAAATTTTTAATTTGAATCTACATGCGCTATTTATATACGTGCATAAAGTAAATTATTCGTCGGGAAGAAAATAAAGTACTACTAATTAAAAAGATACGAAGAAATATGACCTACATTTGCGGACTCATTCTATTTTATTCGTTGTTACTTCCCGACAATGAGCGCATTCGTTTGCGCAAGACTGGAATTAAATCACTTTTAGCGCTCGAAATGTTCTGGCTGTCGTGTTCGCTCACTTCGAAAAACGTGGCCGTAAAAGAGTCATCCTTGCCATAAATGTAAATTTTTAGAATCTTTTTCCCTGAATGGGTAAATTTTACAAATTTAAATTCAAATGGGGTCTTACGGGAAAGATGTTCTAACGGTGTTGAGTCGAAGTGACTTATGTAAGAATTGAATTAAATTTATTCACTGAAAAATTTCACGTGGAAATTGTTTCGCATGGAAAAGCGTACCAACAAGCGAGATAAAAGATTAAAAACTAAAAGTTATTTTTAGTTCCTTTACCACGAACCTGTTAAATTTTCCGTTCTAATGAACATGTATCTGATGATTAAATTGTTGTCTTCTTTATGCAGGTTTCTAATTTCAGAGATTATTTTATGGAAAGGATAGAAAGAGAGTCTAACTCATTGTCTGAGCATTCTTTGTGTCAAAAGTTAAGATTTTTTCCATTAGATATGTTTGGAAGTGTGTTATATATCATTTTAATTTGTAATTATTATATTCTATTCCATATTATTATATTATATTATATTTTATGCCTAGAAGTGTATTAATATCATTTTTGATCTATAAATGTATTACATATTGTTTTACAACTACACGTTGTATATTGTTTTAATTTAAATTTGATTTTCTGTTGAAAGAATTGAATCCATGTTGATTGGACATTTTTTACTCCACCCGTTCACTAATATAAATACTTACAGTGTTGACTCATTTTTGTGTCACCCTGTATATTAGAACATTATCTGGACGTAACGTTAACATCCTGTTTCCTCGAAACATGGTAAATTAACGCACTCATTAACGAGAGAAATAATTTCATGCAAACTAAAAAGAAACGATGTAAGTAAATGACCAGATAAAATCCGTTGTAACTCGCTTCCAAAATATGTTGAAAGTGTCTACGTTGAGACATTATTATTATCAAAATTATTAATAATATTAGAATGATTATTATTCAAGAAAAAGTCTGTTGAATGTTGCCGTTAGAAATCGGACGTTTCATTGGTAAAATAAACATAATAAAATAATTAACCAAATATAGACAATACTTCCTTTCCAATAAGTTTACTCGTATTCTCCCGAAGATATTTCAATCTCGTCTTCCGAAGAGGATCCCACCTGTTTCACAGAAATAGAGCAGACGATTGGAACAGTGCTAGACTTCCACAAATCCATCGCTCGTAAAAGGCATCCGATTTTAATCTTTCCATCGGTAGTTCATATTTTTCCTCCGATTCACGGCGATACAGTCGACGACAATGGCGGTCGATGAACAAAAAAAAAAAAAAAAAGACCGGAGGAGGGTAGAAAAAAAAAGAAGGGAGAAGAAAGAAGAACAAGAGAAAAGGGGGGAGGGAGAGGGAGCGCGGTCGGGGGAATTCTGGCCGCTTTGTGGAGCAGCCGATTAATTCGGGAATCGCATTGCTGTCTGCATACCTATCGGACCCAGCGTCCCTTTGCTCATCCGGCTCTCACAATGCGAAGAAAGATGAAAGGATAGGCGTCGCAGAGAAGACACGGAATGCCCGCAGTGCCTCTGGAAGAAGCCTTAACCGCATTTCCTGTCCCATTTTCGGTAGTGGCCCACATCGTCGAAAGCTACAAAAGCCGATTCCACGGAAATAAACCGCCAGAAGGCTGACTAAGCCGGCAGAAAGAAAGGTGAGGGAGACACCACCGAAGTGAGAGACAGAGAGAGAAAGAGAGAGAGAGAGAGAGATAGAAAGAGAGCGAGAGAGAGATAGAGAAAGAGAGAGAGAGAGCGAGAGAACGCGAAAGAACGAGATAAACAGAGAGAACGATAGAGAGAGAGAACGAGAGAAAGAGCAAGAGGGAGAAGTGATGGAGCGAGTGGGAAAGAGAGAAAGAGAAAGGAAGGGTAGGAGAACTTTTTAACTTTACCACCGCCGCGAAAATCTGACCTCCTTTTTCTCCACCGGCGTTCCTCTGCTCGGCCCACCTCCCGCGCTACCCTCGTTACCTCGCTCGTCCCACGCATACGATCTTCTATTCCAACGCGCGGCAAATCTACCAGAAATCAATCGGCGGGAGAACGGAGCACTTCGTGATCTCGCAGACGTATTAATCGTGGAAGGGACTCGACAAAGGGGGACCGTGAGCGAGCGCGTGAGCCGTGAGAAATCTTTATTAGAAACAAAGAATCAGGATTGCCGGGTACGCGGGACGTTTGACGCCTGTAACATTTGTCCGATAGGAGAACCGATTTCTAACAAGCGATACCGAAAGAAATTCTAACAAGACTGAATAAATAACAAACACGGAATAAATAGAAGCAGAAAAATATATTCTACGCCGCATTATACACAGCAATTACACGGAACATATTTCCTGGATTTGGCACGGTCTCGCTACTTCGTTCGAGAACATAAATAATCGATCGCGAATACCCAGGCCCGCGAGTGGGTCGGGCATTTTTGAAATATATGTACGCGTTCGCGTGCGGATGCCTATTCTTACGGATTCCCCTCCCCGGTTCGATCCCCTTATAATATATCGGATCGAGAAACTGGCCAACTGCGTTATACATCTCATAGTTCCCTCGACCGCCTACCCCCCCTCGCCGGTAGCCGCATATGTATCTCTTTCATTGGCCGACGAAGCTGACCGAGCATATCGACGATATAAAAGTCCGATTGAACGATAGCAGCCAACGAACCGAGGCCGGCGCTGACTTATTTGATCTAAACTGCGTGATAAATCCCGAGAGGGGGAGGGCTCTCGTTAATTCGTCGGTAATCACGCGGCAGAGAAATTCCAGGGGACCCGGAGTTTCTTCTCTCCTTTCTTTTCTTTCTACCTTTTCCCATCGTTTCCCTCCCCCCAGCCTTTTCCTTTACCTCTTCGCTCCTCTTTTTTGCAGTGATATTCCGTCCGGAAATTCTTGCACCGTCCTCGCATCGACATTCCTCGCGACGCTTGAATTTACATCGGTTCATTAATTTGCCGGCGCGAAGAAAATGGAATAACGGCGAATTACCCTCGAACCTTCCGCTCGCACGGTATTCCGTTAAAGTCAATTCGCTTTAAAAAATTCTTGAATACCAATAAGTACTGTTCGCGAGAAAATGTCCCCCACCTGGAAGAAAAAAATTATCTCTGTGTCTCCGCGCGCTTTGCTTTGGTTGTCCCATTGTTCCGCCGTAAATAGGGGAACGGGTCGCTAATTATTCGAACGATCGTTCGTCGGCGTCAGTGTTGCACGGTCGCGCAATGAGATAAAATTGTGAAAACACGGACTGAATTCGTATACACCTATAGTATACTACCTAAGACCATATATGTAATAGTATATTAATAATATTTATATAACATTGTATTTAGTTCCGTAAATATTCATCGTATCTAATTACAATAATTTATATCTTTCATTATCCTTGAAAACTAGGGTTTCACGTTACTGAGAGCGTTCAACAATATTTAGATTAATAATTTTGTCGTAGGAACTTTTCGAGCGCAAGAGTGAAAACGACCTGCAATTAGTTTTCTCTGTAAAATAATATATTTTCTTTAGAAAAAATAATAAGATCGTTCTCTATGAAATAATATAATTCGACAAAGTTAGATTATTTTAGAAACGAAGCGAGAGCGTTTATATGTGTATATAAATTCTGAATAATCTACCGCAAAATATCGTTAGAGCACAATTTAGTATGAATATTTAGGAACGCCTGTTAATTTTCATTGAAGTTGGAAATTTGTTTTTAGCCCAAGTTTTAGCAATTTGTGGCGCGTTGCGAAGAGAAAACACTCTTCGATCGTTGCAAATGAAACCAGACTATTATTTTCAAAATGAAACATTTTAAGTTTCGGTGTTTAACGTCCAGTGCAGCGATACTTTTTTCGCGCGTTACGACTTGCACTGCGACTCCTTAATAGGACCAGATAATTTTTGTCTTTTGTGTTACCTCTATTTACTTTCGTTTCCAGACTTTAATAACAGAAGAATTCAATTTGATTTCGATTTAGAAGAAATTGAATAATTTTATATTAGCAGACGTTACGCGACACCTTTATCACGAGTTTGACTCGTTATTATAGAGCAAGGGGTTAAGACACATTGAAATGTGAACGACGAAAGATTTTTGAATTTTCGTGAATTTTTAGAGAGCCTGTCATTAAAGGAGCGATGATAAAGACTTTGTACTTTAAAATGGCGATAGACGAAATGTTCGAAGAACTTCTACACGATTTTAGAAGAAATTAATAATTTATTAGTTTAGTAGATCTCGCGTGGAATCTTTATGAGTCTGACTGGTTATTATAGCGAAAGGGGTTAAACGCTGCGCGGAATACTTGTATCGCGACGCATTTAGCCTCGCGTAAAACGGCTTCTAAAATTTGATACCAGTTTACGATATCAAATATATATTTTCCGATACAATCCGGTCATTGTTAGAATATTCGTGGTACTGCAATTAATTAGCGACAAACGATAAGGAAAGAAAGAAATGGGGCGGGATGGGGAGCTGAATTGTATTCACGCGGGCGTATATTAAAATGAAATTTTAACTTCAATTTTCTGTATGCGCCTCGTATCCCGTATGGAAGTTGATTTCCTCGGAAACGGAGCTTTCTATGAAAAAATTTCATCCTGAATTTCCCGAATAGTTTTCCCCATGCAGCGCTCATTGCATATCTATTTGAATTAAAGTTACACGATACCATGCACGAGGAATATTCATAGGGGAAACGGTTACGTCGTTGTGCCTTCCGTAAAATGAAATAAAGTTCGGCTGCTCAATAGTGCCTGAAGCGGATCAGATATCCGTTCGTTCATTAATCAGGCCGGCATCTATATCCGCGCAAATCTGGTTCGTACGTCGAAGCTCATATATCAGTGTTACAATACTGCAACAAATTTGATGAACGTCGTAATCAAATTTCTGATTAAATTTTTGTTATCATTGACGTGTTAATTAGGCCTTTGTGTCTCACGCTAATTACGTTCCTGTTCGCGAACAGCGGCGGAGCCGACGTACTGGTTGCCGGCCGATCCGACGTTCCTGGTTATCCGTATTATTATTCTTATTGTCTTATTTGGTGTCGGCTACGGTGTGTAGCGATCGATAGAACTTTGAACTAGTAAATATATTGTCTTTAGTGGATACGCACAATTGACCTTTTTGACACGGCTGGATTTAATGCGAATGAAATTTTTCATAACTAAATTACCATTTTCGTTAATCTATATATTTTTTGGTATAGCTATATGTAGAATTAGGTATATATATTCTTTTCATAGCGTATTGTACATGTACACTCTCACCTTAATCGTTTACTTTAATAACTAATAATACAATTGAATAAAGCACGATACATATGCGAAAGCCTCTATAATGGCGCGTCGTGCCTAAGAGGTTAATGCTGAAACCATTTTGTTTTTCTAGAACAAAAATTATTCTGTTTAAAAGATCTGTGGAATTGTAGGTTTTTGTTACAGTAACTGTAAAGTTTACGCGGTGAGTAGAATAGCTATATTTAAACGTAATGGAATGTGTAGAATTGCGGCACGTACAACCTGAACATAACATTAAAAAGAAGATTTATGACTCGTGGAAAGGAAAATGCAATGCAAATAAAATTAGTAGAAGTAAGGATGAAATGAGAGAAATAACAAGAAATAAGGAAAAGTAAATTGAAAGCAAAAAGGAAAAGTAAATTGAAAGCAAAACGGAAAAAATTGGAAGAAAAGGAAAATACGAAGAATTAATGAAACCAGAGAAATATAATAGCAAAGTTTAAACGTTGTAGTAAAGTTTATATTTCATTACAATTATGTGTTTTAATAAAAATCCAATAATTGTTAGAGTTATCTTGGATTTTCTATCAATCTCTCTTCCTTTCTATTCTTTAACAACTTACAGCACCAGCGCACAGCGGTCCGTTTTGAAGTATTCAATGACCTTTAGAGAAAAGGTCAACTTTTTCAAATCGACGATTATTCAATTTGTATTTGTATACAACCAGGGTCACTGTTGCGGCGTTACGATTCGACGTCCAAGCGCAAACCCGCGGCCGACTCAAAGGAATTGTTCGATATTTATAGAAATGAATTCACATCGCATAGAACATTGGAAAATAGAATCTGAAAAGATCGTATAAGAACGTCAGAAACACGCAACATCGGATTCTAAATTCACACCTTGACAGAAGTACAAGCAGAAGTGGAAGAATTGTGTTGGCATTTATTTATTGATAGGTTGGTGTAGTGAAATTGACAGCTTCAGATCGATCATACTTCTCATGAAATGTATATCTCGGAATTCCCTTCTATTCAAATACCCTTCACTGTTTCCATATTCTAGATAAATAAACAACATCTTATGAAAGTTGCGATTTTTTGGGACACCTTGTATAACCAGAAATACGGACGAACCCGGTACAGACAATAGAGGTTCACTTGGTAGTTCAATTAACGGAGGTCCGGCCTCGAGCCGCTTACACAGGGTGTCCCAAATTTTAACGTTCAAACTTTGTCAGTGTATTCTATGGGACAAAGTAAAAAAAAATGTTACGTAACCATAGTTTATATAGATTTTATTAAGAAGTTATAACAAATGCAGTTATCCTTGTCTAAGGCAGGGCCCGCTAGAAAGCCTTAATTTTTAGCCTTTAGTTCACTAGTGGGCCCTGAACGGAACAACCTCCCCCCCTCTCTTTTCCCCACTCCTCGCTGCTAAAACCAAATTCACCAGACTTAAAAGCGCGTCACAAAGTAAACAAGGTTCAAGTAAACATGGGTTCTACTATATGAAAATGGTAGTCGTAAACTTGTAATTCGTGTATAGTAACTCGTGTTTACGTCACTCTATAGTATATTCGACGGGGGTTCTATCGATAGTGGAACCGATATGATCGTTCCGATAGTTGCGGAGATTTCGCTGGACAGAGACAAACGAACGAAAGAAACAAGCCTCTTGGGGCAATATGTTCCTTCGGTTGGTGCGTCCAACTTTCTCGAAGAACTTTTTGGAAAAATGGGAGGGATACAAGTGGGACAGGCTAAGACGAATTATTCGAACGCCACAAATATTACTTCTGGGATTCTGTTTGCCCTTGGGACGGCACGTTTATCGCGAAGACATTCATTTCGTATTATACACATGTACGAAAGGGGACAGACAGCAATGGTTTTATTAAGTTTCATTGTTTGATTAAAATCATCGTTTTGAAATATTTAATACCTATTTGAATATGCAAAATATTTCTAAAAATTCGAAAAAAAATCGAAATTGAAGGAAGTTTTGAACCAGTAGCTTCAGTGTCTGAGATATTGTGAAACCTTTGGTATAATCAAAAAAAAGCAACGGTGGTTAACGTATAGAAAATGTGTAGGATTATTACACAAATGGCATATTACACATTAAGTTGTTTGATTACTGACCAAACAACAAAGTACATCTTTATGCATAAGAAATTGATTCTTGCGACTCATACCAATAGTTTCACCATTCAACAATTTTTGAAATCCAAATTTTGTTTGTATAAAAATGATCTCGAGACGCGATAGAACAATTTTAATGGTGCTTCAGAGTCATCACTCGTGTGTAAAGAGTTGGACGGCATCGCGTAGTGTTTGAAATCCGTCGGAGTGAACTAAATCTTCATGTTTAGTCAGCCCTCCTCTCCAGATATCTATTAAACTTAAGGCTTAGAGGATCCAACCTTAAGGTCAGTAGTTACCGACAAGGATTAGCTAGCAACATGTAGCACCAGAAATTCTATTTCTCAAAGTTTCTGGATCTCCTGCTGCTACTAGACTTAGTATACAAATGACATTGGGATCTAAAGTTTAAGGTCAGTAGCTTCAGATGAAAGTTCGCTGTACTTTGCATAATTTCTGAACCGTACCAGAATATGACAAGCGCAATTATTAAATATAAATACCTAGCTAGGCTGGTAACTCCCGGTTTATGAGTCTCAAAGTTACTTTTAATTTCGTGTTCAAAATCAACGGCCGTTTTAGGTGGTACGTAATAATTATTTCTTATTTTTACCTAGAAAATTCAAGTTCACATTTTTTAATAGCAAAATATTATTTAAGGAAAATCTTGATTCCACCAAATTGTTTGTCAACCGATTTTTTACAGAGTTGTCAAGGTTCGCTCCACTATTTTATGAATTAACTTATAATTGTATAGCGATGGATCCAGCTAGTTTCCTTATGCTTTTAAATGTATGTTATTCGCCTGTCACGACGTACCCGAAATTGATCCACCGGAGCTGACGCGCGGCATCAATGCCACCGTCGAGAAGACAAACAGAGATTGAGCGTTGCGCGACGAATGCAGATAGGTTCGACGTAAAAATCCAGTTCCAATCGACACGGGCAACGCTGTCGACATGTCGAGGGTTTCTCATAAAAATTCCCGGAACATCGTTCCGCCGTCGTCCGCGCTCGACCCCTCGCGATTCGTCGCCCCCGGGACTGTAATTGTATTTCGATGATGATAATTCAGCGGCCGCGACGATCGTATAAAACGTGAAATAATTTCCAATCCGTGACAATTATGGTAGACGCGGCGCGAGAGGAAACCGCGTGATTTTATAATGGCGGTTGTTATAGTCTAAATTAGATTTCAGCTCCACGGTGAAAATAAATAGGGTGAAAGTACGCCTGAGTTGTGACCCCTACTTGAAACAGTAGCACAAATACTACAATCAAAAAATAGGTAGAGTTCCAAAGATAGGTATACTGTTCCGAATAGTGTACTTAAATATTTTTCATTGTCCCCTTTTATAGAACGGCTGTCTTACAAATAGGCGTTCGAAGTTAAGAACGTTAAATATTTAACACGGGGACATGGTACGAGAACGATGTTCTATAATAGGTACAGTCTCGTACTTTACTATTTCACTCGCTTCATTTTTTATTCATGTTAAACAAATATTTGAAAGTTCGTTGCTAAATCTAGAAACATGAATTTATTGAGCAGCAGTATAAATATTCAATGATAAGGTTTTTAATAGTAATAAAAACCGATGATAATTTCATAATTTCTGAGAAGCATTCCGTAATTGGTACTTTTACCTTATTTTGATCCTACCATGAGATCCCAAAATTCATCTCTAAAAATAGACTTTTGCTTCATTTGCAACGCATGACCCACTTTCATTCCCCAATAATGTTCTTATTCATTTAGTAATTAATGACATCGGCTCTAACACAACCCGTCTTTCATTCCCAAGAAAATCCTGCATTTACTTAGTTGATTTGACAAGATTCGCTGAAGAACGTGCTAAAACCATAAAAAAACTAATTTAAATTCTGTTAAGGGTTTATGTGGAATAAATCACTTGCGTGGAGTAAAACTTGTGTAAATAACTATATTTAGAGAAAAACGAAAGCTAAGCCAAGCGACAGAACACATTTTTGTGCCTAACATACTTCCAGGTACTCCTGAACCCTAATAAAAGTTCTGTACTCTGAATGTGAAGGTTTTCATAGCGTACAGACCATTCGTCGTTCTATTTAACAAATTCTAAATTAGTAATTTTTCGATTTTCAATTGCTAACATTGGCTAACATTGGTGTAATGAAAAATTGGTTGTCTTTTGATCTATGTATCGTTGATTGTGCTGCTATCAAGTTCATAGTCTTTGTTATAAATTCTACAAGCTTATTGTTCCGTACCTATTGTTAATATACAGGGTGGTCCACGCAATTGATTCAAGTCACAACTCTGTTATTATTGCATTTATGAAAAAATGCCGAAGAAGAAAGATAAATGGTTCGAAGAGCACTACATCTGTAGGTCTTTAAATTGAAATTGCATAATTTTTTTAAATAGAAATGCATATTTTTTTACACAGACCGATTCTTCTGTTCATTTTACGTAAAAAATTATGAGGGTACCATGGCAAAAAAATTATTAGATCTCGAGATAGTTTCAAATATAATATATTAAATATGTTAATATCAGATATTCGTTTGCAGCGAATCCAATGAAACAACTTATTTATCCAGATTTTCTTGACAAATACTTCTGTGTGCAGCATCGTAGCCGAGTGCTGAATCACCCTAATACATCGACTTCAGTATTTCACCGGGCGAGGTTTCACCCGGATCTCTTTGACAGGTCGTATTCTCCCCGTGAGAAGCTGCAGCTTCCGGCGTGTAAGAACGGGCAACTTGTCGACGAAGTTTCCGGTTGATCTGATGGCACGGATGCTAATTAAACAGCTGCCGTTGAGCGAATTAAACCGGGTCACGCTTAGCGCTGTGCGCCATCCGTTATCGTCTGATAATTAACAGGATCCTTCCTCGTTGTCCCGTGTTAATTTCTTTTCGCTTCTTTATCATCCGTCTAATAAACTATGTGTCATTAATCAACGCTGCGCTTCGCGCAATTCCTTGTTTAACCCTTTAAACTCAAAGTTACTATAACGCTGGAACCCAACGCTGTACACATCGTCTAATCTGTACTCGTATCAATCATAAATCGCGTTTTTCATTTTACGGGGGATTTTAAATGTTATTTTTAACTGATGTATTGTTGAATTATATTGACAATATTTCCATTAGTTTCATAAATGATTGATCGGATTTTACTTGAAATTTTGGAAACGATTTGAGTAGTCTTTTGCGTGTATATTTGATAAGGTAATAGTAATAGTAAGAGTAATCAAATATAACCTCAATGGACTAACAAAAGGTAACATAACAAAAAGTAATTTATAGTCGATTAAAAATCTTAATTACATCTTCCAAAATAAAGAAACATTTTATTATTTTCATTATGTTTGTTAGATATTTGGTAAATATAATTACTGTATTAATCAGCTTTATGTTATTTTAATAGCTATACATACAGTTTCTTTACTATAATTTTAAACTAATAGAGAAGCTTTCAATGATCTTAAACACGTTACACCCGCTTGTTCTAGAAATGTCAATCCTCATTCCGCTGGTCGATTTCAGGATGATTAACATTCTACGCCTCTGACTAGGCTGGATTAGCATTCTACTGGACTATCCTAATAGTTCTATTACAGCTCCCCTAATCCACTTGTCTGAGCAACAGAAGCAATGGCAGCCCCTTATTCTGCTAATGCGACCACTGTCACACCCCTTATTCTATTAGTCTAACCAGTGACAATTCTTTAGTGTAGAAATCCGATCGCCGACAATACCCTATTGTCCAGATCGCAGTCATGACACCCTTCTTTCACTACTTCTTTCCGGAACTTTCATCGTACTCTGTACTGTATGCTACAGTATGTATACTCAGTATGTAATAAACTGTATCGGATAACAGAATTTTAAATGCATTAGGACTATGTGTATAAGTATTATATTGGAAACTATGAAACGGGCGTTTTTGTATAGTCTGTGTTTAGCTGCGACGCCCGTTTCATAGTTTCCAATACTAGCTGACTACCTAACTTCTGTCAATTAATTTAAATTTTCCTTATGTTTCATTAAAACCTATAAAAAGAATTAACATGGATAAAATGAGCACCTCGAAAAATGCCATGAAAACATTGATCAATTATGTTACTATTATTACTGCTACTATTCGAGTACACATTATAGATGGCATACTTAGATTTCATTATTGTTATGAACAATAGATGGTATCGTAAAATATACTCTTACTGAAAAATGTTGATTAGAAAGAATAGAACTAGTATTGCAAGATAAGAACCTAATTAAAAAACCTAATAAAAAAATATAAAGTGGGATCCATTTCGAAAGCTGATTGTTCACTTAAAAACAATGAACAAATGACACATAAATAAATTTTCTTTCTGTCTTCATTTATGAGATATGATGAACTTTATAAACAGAACAAATTCTCTGAAAATAATAAAATAAAATTGCACCAGAAATGATAGAGAAATAGTAACCAGATAAATGACAAGATGCTTGCAGGTTTCTCTTCAAATACAAGGTGGCCACTTCGAGCATTTTCTTTTATTGCCTTTCTGCTTAAATAATAAACATTTCTTCATTGTTCTTCCCCGCCGCACTTAAATGTGCACGTCGACTGATCCCCCGCTTTTCCACTCTTCTTGCCGAGACCTACCTAACAAGACCACGGGGTGGTCGTAGCTGTTTGTACCACGCGTTCGCGGCTTTCTAAACGCATCACCTTACGTTGAGAATCGGTTTTGTACGGGCACCCGTTGCGGTTCCGACGAGAAGAATGGAAGAAGAGCGGCGGTTGGCCCCGGCGAGGCACATGCCGGCGCGACGGGGAAGTGTAAAGGGTCGAAAATCGATGGGACGCCGTTCCGTGGCAACGCCGGTCCCACAAGGTAGTGTCCCAGGTCCAGTATTCTATTTACCATACAACTGCGTAAACAGAAACAGCTGCCTTTGCTAGTGACACTGCAATTGTGTTATCGCGCGTAAACTTGTACAAATAAGCTATCTCAAAATAAACTTAGACAAAAATCAGAACTGAGTCAATAAATGGAGGATAAAAGCGAACGAACTATAATTAGTCGACGCAACATTTATGTTATTTATTATTAACGGTAAGGAAATACCGTAAGTAGGATAAGTGAAATATATAACATTTAGATAATTCAGTAAACTAATTTGGAAAAAGAAAAAACAACTAGGTCTTAAATTACAAAAAGTGCATTTTACAAGATTTGAATAAATACATATTATATACATATTATATTAAATTATCAAAAGACGCGGATCATTCGGCGATTACCTGCGCATTATTTCTAATATCTGACAGACGATTTTATTACTGAAAGAAAAACTGAATCTTCCTCATCGATTTAAATTTGATAATCCTTTGCCTTTCACTTAATGTTTTTTAAAAGCATTTATTATTTATTATACTAGTATAAGTTAGCGTACACATGATGTATTGTTTCACAATTTCTCATAGACTTTGGTATGCATCAGGTAACGTATTATCCAGGGCGATTAATATCCTGTAATTTACTCTATCCGTAAACTATCTTCCGCAGTGAATAGCGAAGTTTCGCACCAATAACTGAACTTTACGTAGCTCAGAAGTCGAGGGTTCTTCAATACTGAACAGACATTGATGAATCAGAGTTCAGTGTACTCTACATGCGCATGGAATTACAATACTGCACATGTAAGTAAAGTTAAACGAATCGTTGCAAAATAAAACGTAGATTGCCTTCCGCTTTATTTAAACTATATATTATACCAAGATCTCGAAAAGAAGAGAATACCAAGCATCAGACAAGTATGGGAACACAAGTGGAGTTTGGTGAAACCACGAGGACTGTGTAATAATTCAGATGACTTCCTCAACAGAAAATCCGCAACATTCAAAACAGGATTTAGATTGGCCACGCGAGAACTACCCATGAATTTCTCCTTAGGAAAACTTCTCCACGTTATCGCAACACATGCAACACCCCCGTAACTTCCGGACATATTCTGATCTTCCGTAAAGAAACTGCAGCTACGCGAAATCAGAGCGAACTTCCCAAATCGCTGCAATACCAGAAACGTTGCGAATACCTTGAACTTTATCCAAAGTACGGTGAAACTCCAATTATCCGAATTGATCGATTAAATAGAAGTATTTGGATTGCCATAAAGAGTCGTCTTTATATTTTGGCCGCGATTTCAAGATTTGTCGTACGAGCACTCTGTCCGCCATGACACTCTCTCGCTGTACGAAGCGCCGCGCCGAAAATTCGCACGTGGTCAGTTCTCTTTTGTATAAAGATTGTCGTAAGCGTTAAATAAAAACTGTGCTTGATAGAACAGTATTTTTTTTTAAGCAAAAAGTGTTGCTTCCAACTGTATTATTATGAGATACAGAATTTTGTTATTTATACCGCATATATCCGGCACTCGTATCGAAAGGGTTAAGTAGCCAGGCGAAATTCTCATCTATGAATATTTTCGAAGACAAAGGGTCGAGTTCCGTACTTTCCTCCACTTAAAAAAGAGAACTTTAATAAACCTTAATAAACTTTGATAAGTATTTCAAGATTTGAAGAAGACGCAGGTCGCCTGTCATATTAGTAAAAATAATTTTGCTGGTGGAAAGTTAAGTTAGAATGATTAGGGATAGATGAGTGTTAAAGAAGGTATTCTAGAGTCAACGTTTGAAAAGAATTAATTTCTTTTGCATATTATTGAAGGACATGGTTTCAAAAATACATCTCCTATATCATGCGAACTCTTAAAATTAAGAAAGTTAGAACGACCTAATATCGACGTAATAAACTTCAAACACATCGAAGAAATAATTCGTTTAGTTCGAACCTTCCGCGTTGCCGGTTTCGTGCACGGCGCAACGAAACCCCCTCTATCGGCGGTCCGAGGGTAACCGTTTTCATAATTGTTCCAATCAGAATCGTGTTCACGATGGAACTGTAACGGGGCTGCCGTTGAGCCGGCGAACCGTAAGGGGTCGGGGACGAGGTCGAGGGCGAGGAACGGTGAACAGGGATCTTCACGCAACTCGATTCATTACCGATGATCCTTAGCGAGCCGGAGCTTTCTTGCGGCGGGGCAGTTAAACACACGGCACCGGTCAAAGGCGTGATCTGTAATTGGAGCGTTTTCCGTGCCGTCGACCATGGTGCCGCTCTGCCCACGGCACACAACACACACGCGCGGGGCAAACGGCGCACGACCAGCAGCAGCAGCGGCAGCGGCAAGCTCGGGGTTGCTCCTCGTGTTCCCTCAGATATCGATCACCTCGCCACGGCTCTCGGACATTGCTTACGATGCCCTCGGACCCTTCGGCGTACTTGACATTACGAGTTCAATAGCCCGTGATCTAGGTTACTCTCTTGGATAATGTACGTAGCGCCCGGGACGATTCATCGAGGCACCACCCCGCCCCGCCCCGGCTGCCGTTTAGTTAAACACAGATACAACAGCCGATATTCGAACTGGATATTGCCGGTGGGTAAATAGCCGGAGTGCCGTGCGCAACTCGCCCTCCGGTTAATGAGAAACTTCCGAGCTTGAAGAACAACGGAATAATTGGAGAACAAGAGCGGTGTAATTGTCCGACGGGGGGGGGGGGGGGGGGGGGAGGGAAAAAAAATCGAGAGAGCTCGCTCTCACCGCCTCCGCCATCGACGTCCGTTTGATTATTTGTTTCAGGTATTCTCCTTTGTTACGGATAATCGGATTAATTTGTAGCCTCGACCCCCCTCACCTGCGGATCGGCTGCCGAACCCCGCGAGGAAAAGAAGTTTCGCGGCTGCTTTCCGCCTCCACGCCGATCGAAAATATTTTGGCGAGCCGCGTTCTGCGAGGTCTCTCCTAGAAGGGTAGCTAACACTTGTTCATGACAATTAGATCTGGTTAATTCGAAATTAATGAAAAGGTAGAGTGAAGTTATAGAAAAGGGTCCACCTTTTTTAATCACTTTGTTTTACCTTGCGAGCAGCAGGTGAATTAAGAAAAGTGTAGGTCGAACCTCGATGACCGTAAACAAATATAATATATTACAGAAACGAGAGAAAATACAATTTACATTTATACCCATTTATTTATCTTCGAAGCTAAAGTTCGGTTGAAAAACTATTTCGAATGAAACTTATCTTATTTCGAGGGGCATATTATGGTGATCATAAATATATATATACGGAAAAAATGTATATTAAGAAAAATGGTAATTTAGCCCTATGCGGTCATAAGGCTTGGGCGGATATATCCGACACCCGTCCGCTAAGGGTTAGTCATGACAAACTTTATTTGCGCAAAATCCAGCCGTGCCTAAGAGGTTAAGGAAATGAAATGATTTCCTTCATTCGAACAAAACGATTTTCTATGCTCGCATAAATTGACTTTAAGACGGGGTAGAAATTGTTGGCATGCAACATAAGAATCGCGAGGGCCACGCCTCTCGTGTAGGGAGGCCTGTACACGCCTATGAGAGTTAGGAGGCGTGGCCCTTGCGATCCTTGCACTACGTGCCAATAATTCCGAGCCCTGTTCTGAGAAATGAGACAATAAAAAGATATTCAACAATACGTCAATATAAGTATTCATTAAAGTAACGAATTTACGAGAACTCAGAATAATGAACCCGTGCAACAAAAACTAATAAATAAATAAATATATGTCATGCATTTATGAAACTCCTTGTTACTAAAAACATTTGAATGAAAATAATGATTGTTATCCAACGAGCTATATCATATCGATGATATTATTTATAACACATTGGAAGACACCGTTTAAAAATTCATCGTAGTTGACATAATATTCGGCAAACGTGGTCTCGCACAGAACCAGCATGTACGAGCAAGAGATGTAAGCATCGGAACTCCTTCGGGAGGCAGCCAAATTGTTAGCGCCCGATGATTCACGATCGCAAAATTGTTTCAGTTTAATTACGATCCGGTCTTTATAGGTCACGGAGCGAGGACAAAGTCGTGATTTCCGAGTAATACGATCTTGCGAAATAACTTCAGCCCATAGCTGCGCGTGGCATCGAATAGATTTCCCGGCTACCGTGTGCTCACTATCGAAATAATGTCTCGGCCGAGCGAACCGCCGTCCCACCGGATTATCTAAATAACTCGAGTTACTGCTTAATAATCCGCGTGCTGATTGCTTAACGCGCGCATTCAAGTAGTCTGTACACGCTATTCGAATGCCTGTTCCGCTAATCTCCGGCCGGGTAGGATGATCGTGGAGCGGAGACGAGCGTGTACGGGGTGTCAAACGCACGACGCTGTTACCCCCCCGAAACACTTATGTCACGAGTTCGCGATCCTGCATTTGACCATTTGCGAAATTACGCGAGCCGATGTGATGGACGAGCGCGCTGGCATACGCGTGTAATCGATACTTTGACAATACGCGGCAACAACGGATTATTTCAATGCCAAGTGTCCGCGAAAACGATGGTTCTTTGCTTCGTCGAACGAGAGAGCCAAATTGTAGCAACGCGACTTCTATTAACCTCTTAGGCACGGCTGGATTTTGCGGGAATAAAGTTTTTCATAACTCAATTACCATTTAGTTACTTTTAAGTAAATTATAATTACCATTTAGTTACTTTTAAGTAAATTATAATTACCATTTAGTTATTATAGCTATATATGTAGTATTAATTAAACATATTCTTTTCTTAGTGTATTGTACGTATACATCTTCACTTTAATCGCTTACTTTAATAATTAATAAAACAATTCAGTAAAGCACGTAACATTCACGAAAGGCAGTAGCGCGTCGTGTCTAAGAGGTTAAGAGGGAATTGCAGTGCGAACTTTTGAAAAAATCAATTTTCTTTTCATATTCGTGGAAGTCTTAGGCTGATAATAACTTTCACCTTACGATAATTATCCTTAATAATATCCTTAATAATATATTGGGTTGGGGAATAAGTTCGTAGAGTTTTGATATTTTCTTTTATTTTACAACGATTTGTTGCTGTTTGACAAAGTGTATAATAATCATTCGATAGAGCTGTTTCTGCTCTATAAAACTGTGTTAATAGTTATAACAATAAATTAATCCATTATTTACTATTTATTATTTTTTTTTATTACGTGAACCGATTTATAGCAGATTTGTTGCACTTGCCTAATTCATAAGGGTCGTTACCATTGTCTGAAATGGAATCTCACATAGCGTCTATAGCACTTTAACCCCTTGCACTATATTAACGATTTCATGCAAGGTCTACTAAATATGAATATTATTAACAATGTTTAAATTGAAATCAAATTTGATTCTTGTGTTCAATTAAAGTCTATAAATGAAAGTAGATAAACAGAATAGAAGAAATGAAAATTGCTTGGTTCTATTAGGGAGAATATTAAGTACGTATAAGGGTTAATCAAGGCAACGTGAAAGACATCGTAGTGCAAGGGGTTAAGGGTTATTCTATTTATCCGACTAGATCTGAATGCAGCCCTGTTGTATGTGTGTGTATGCGTATGTTAAGACGCGCTGTCCAGTCTACTTCTCAAACTAACAAGTACAGTTGGAATATTATGTACATAATTAGTTACAATCCGACGCTACGTATCCTCACAGCTATTGTCTTCACGATTGCCTCGGTCAGTAATAGCGTCGCACTACTTACACATCTCGATGTAAACCCAGGCTTCAAATACCAATTACCCGTGGATCTATTTTGGTACCCTGGTCACGCAACGCCTAATTCTACCACTACGTTTGCTAACATTTGCCATCTTGTTTAATAAGCAACAGTTTCAACTTTGATCGTGTAATCAGCAACCGCCATACCGTACCTACTGGCCGAGCAATGTTGGCAACTTAAATTGTTTGGTACGTTCTAGTCCTATTCAACTTTGATTCTCTCCAGAAGCTCGGAAGCTCATTTGTCTCCACTTGTAGCAATTTCGGAACTTGCTACCGTGCTCGTCTAACCATTAACAGTTATATTGTAGTTATAGCTCCTGTTCCGATGAAACCATTATAAAAAAATGTATATTTTTATTTGCTGTCGTTAAACCATGGATATAATACCAAATACGATCATTAAAATGCTTAGATCATTTCATAACGAATAATATTGAATAAAGTAATTTCAATGTTTATACGGTTATTAGTGTGAATTATAATATAGCTTTTATGTAACTTTTAAATTATGCATACAATTAAAGAGTGTTAAATAAAAATCTTCGAGAGTTTTAAGAGAGTGAAGGTGACGACATATTTACCATTTTTCCGCAAGAGATTAGAAATATATATTTATTCCATATAGCTTAAGAAACAATTAACTACGACATATCAGACGGCGAATGTAAAGTTCGATGTCGCTATCGTTACTGTAATTTAAAACAATCAACCTTTTGCTGATATTCGCTGCAATATTTCATTCAATTTTGTCGATACTTGAAAGCTTGTTGAATTTTTGGATCAAGGTCTATAATGGCACTTACCAAAGTTTTGAATAATTCATTGCAAAGATGTACTGACTGCGTAGATACGGATCCCGTATGAAAAATACTGCATAAATATTCTTACAACTTACTGACCAGAAATAAGACTCGCGTTAAAAGGTTACATAATTATTGGATTCTATATGTCGATTCAAAAACGACCCTCGTAATTCAATCGAAATTTTTGACTGCCGGTCCGAGTAAGCGTTACACGGCGGAAGATTAAATTTCACGTACTTTCCACACCCGTATGGAGCCCCCGCAACGTCCAGCCAACTAGGACATTCAATATCTGAAACCGGTGATGTCAAAGCTACGAAATACGCTTCATAATTCGCGGCACGGAACAATGCATCGACAGCGAGACGTATAAATATATTGAGAACAATGGAGCTTTTGATATTTATCTCTGCCAGAGGTCCGTCTACGAGCGATAAATATACCAATTATTGTTCGTATAAATGTCACCGACAGCGCAACAGATTATCGGGCCGCACTTTGCCAGCCGTCGCATTATCCGGCACTTGTCTCGTTATTTTCTCGACAACGGTGCAACATTAATGCGGTGCGCGTCGTGCAGCTGGCGTTGATTAGAAAGGTTACCGATGCCTCTACATCGTACCGTGCCCCGGGTTACCTCGGTACAGTTATTGGCCCCCAGGCACCCGTTAGACACCCCATTGATTTCAAGGGGTCGGGTACAGACCGGCTACGCTATTACACGCTGGTCATCGAGATTACTAGGAGGTTCGAGTACCAATGAAAAATAGGTCTACGTAAATTATTCCCGCTATTCCGGATACTCGAAATCGACCGCGTTACCGTTGCTCCCCTTTGATGTGTCCCCATTGAAAACAGAGCCCGATACAGTCGTCGACGGAGTGATTTACGAGTCGCAGCCATTGCTACTGCATCCTTCTCACTTATGTGTTTCTATAGGAGTGTTTCAACTAACGAAGACCACGTTAATGTTGTTACCAATTTCGATGATCAGAAAGGTATCAATATTCCACGATCGTTTATAGAAAAATGTTCTTTTTGTATTTATAGCAGGGATGCCTGTAAAAGATCAATCATTCGAAAATTGACAGGCTTAACGAGGGATGGATAATGCAATGCGTAACTTTTTTATCTTTAATTTTTTCTTCGAAACAAAATCAAATATAATTTTTGTACGACTACATTGATTTTAATGGAAATTAATATTATCTAGAATATTTTAGGAAATCAATGAAATGTCATCTAACATGAAACTTTAATTTTTTTGAAAAAAAAATGAAATGAAATGAAAATATTATTTAGTTTGAAGAAGCAAATGTTATATCAAGATTATGTTATTAAAAAATATTATTACTTCCAAATTCTTTCGCATTATCGAAAACAAGCAGGATATTTAGATTAATCGAGCCATTTTGTTTATCCAGTACGGGAAACGAGATATTCATATTTCACGAATATGCCGATACACGACAGAAAACTTTATTTAGCTTGAAAATAAACCAATATTCAACAATTTCCGTGTAAATTAACGGAGAACGTGGACCTGCAAATTATTCTCGACTCTACTTCATCAAATATTAATAAAATCTTAATCAAGGTCTTAAATAGTCCTTCCTTCTTCGCGGGTCATGTCTGTAATAACTCCTCCGTTTATGAGTATTTAACTTTTGTGTTCTTTGAAGTTTCCATCGATTGAAGTTACGTCGTTTCTAGGGGCGAGGTAAGTTTTTAACAGGAATTCTTGCAACTTGGATTACAAAGAGTTACGCTCACGGGGGGTTGGGGGTGGGGGATGGAAGACCGCTCGCCTCTAAAGAACATTCCACCGCGAAGTTCATCATCGGGGAAAGAGTATCGCAATGACAGACTTCAGACGCGAAATCGACGTCGGATAAAGCTACTTGTCCATGTGACAGGTTTACGTAAACTGACACAAACGACTTCGCCTCTGCGAAACTTTCGGAACCTGGCTGCCGGAGCGTAACCCTTCTGTTAACGACACTTTGATAGGATCTTATTCGCCGATTACGCCCGATCATAACAATTCCCGGGAACGTTGCATTGTCCTATTCAAGTTTGTGCATACGAAATGTCGGATGTTTAAATGAGTATATAAAACTGCATATCTTTCTTTAAAAGCTATTGATTTAATCAAAGTGTACCCCATATGTTTCAATACACTTTTCTCAACGCGAGTTTAATTCATAAATGTCTGTCTTCAAGAAATTCTAATTTTTCGGATCAATAAACTGTAGTATGGAATTTTGCAGATTGTCTCCATTTACATACTATTTAGCCCATAAGAACTACGCATACGTCGTACAGAACAGTTGCGAAATTAAATGAAGTGAAATATAAAATTTTATAAAATATAGATCTTTCGCCAAGCGACTTTCGCTATTATAAACATTTAGGACAGTTTTTACGTGCTAAATAGTATATAGTATTCATACAGGATAAATAGTATATAGTATTCATATACACCAACCTAATAAAATGCACTTTATCGCATAAGATAGACATACTATAAGCAAGAAGATTTATTTCAGATTTTCAGTGGCAGTGGCTTCGAGCGCAAAGGGTTAATAGTCTCTAACGTCCGAGAGGTAGTGGGGAAGTTACGAAAATGCGGTAAAATGCGAGCGCGTGATTATGGTTGTGACTAGTCTCACTTTGGAATCGTACAATTCAGAGCTGTTCGACATGCTTCGCGCGGTGGGCAATGGAATAGCCACGCGCCCGAGGGCGAACCTACTGGCAACGTCTTGTCACTGACGTCAGAGAAGAAAAACTCAAGTGTTTACGTTTTTCATGCTGGGGTTCGTTCTATTTCTCTTAATCCCGACATTATTTATGACAGGTCGCTGTCACATTCCTCAGCCGACCAACGTGTAATGGCAACACCGTCCTAAAACTGCACAAAATCTGCCCGAGCTTTTACGGACTAAATAGTATATCCCTTAGCGGACGGCTGGCGGATATATCCGCCCAAAATACTGCGCGCTCCAATACCCGTCGTCCGCAGCGACGCTCGCCCGTCGAGCGGCGCCGCAAAGGGTTAAAGGATATAGTTTCGAAAACACACCTCTGGCGACATTCTAAAATTAAAGGAATCATGAATGTGATGACTGTAAAGAAGGCATTTTCCTCAAAACTATGTTTTTTCAGAATGGTGTGAATAATGTCTAAAAACGTACGTGACTAATTAACTTGACATTTTAGACAAGCAGAAATAATAGTATTTAGAAATAAAAGTACTTGCGCTAGTGAATTTATTTTGAGGACGATGTCTCTTGTCACATTTAAAATAAAAAAAAAACAAAGAAATATGAGAAATGTTTGACTACGTTTCGCTTGAAAATCCACATTCAAGAGAAACTAGGAATAGGAACACGCAGTCTCGGAGTTCAGTTTTCTTTTTCTACAAAAGCGATGCGGAATCCGCCCTTATTGCGCACTTAGTTGCGCCCGCTTTGTGTAAACGTAACGAGATACTGTCGCGTCTCTACACACGGGAAGAATATCGAGGTCGGTTCTTTCGGAAAGTAAAACGAGCACGAACGGGAAGAAAGTTGCAGGAATCAGACGTAATCCGATCCCCCTGAATAAGTTATACGCGGGAGTATCCCCTTCCCGGAGAAATTATAGACGAAAGGCAGCGAGCGTCACGCGACTTCTTGGGAACTGCTGAGCAACGAAAATGGGATAACGATAAAATTTGTTTCGGCGAAACGATGCCGAATTCGCGGGCACGTCCCCGCGCGCCCCCGCCGTTCCGTCAAATCTCTCCCCGCCGAACGACGACGTCTTTCAGTCGAAGAAATCCCGCGAATAAACAAGGATTAGCATAATCTAGAGAGCTCAAGGAATTCGATACTCCCTCCGACCGGATAGAATGTCTTGAATGGAGGAGTCAGCGCCACTGTCGTATTTGATGAACACACAATGGAGCCGCGCGATAAAAAAGGGTATAGGCGCCAGTCATTGTTAATGGTGACTTCGGAACCGTATCCAGCCCCAACGTTCATCGAAACGTTATTGTATGCAGTTTTATATTGAAATATTCCCGAGCCCTCCCCCGTCCCCCACCGACGCCCGCGACTCCCACCGATTTATTGCTTCTCGTTTCTCCCCCCTCGCATTTTAATTCGAGGGAACGACGAAGGTGGAGCCGAACGGCAAGACGAATAGAGATTCTCATTCAACGATATCCAGTCGCTAATAATGCCAATGAACCAGCCGGCGTCCCCGCCTATTGTTCGGCATTGTACGGGACGAATAGTGCACGCTTACCGCGAGCCTTCGCGTCGGTTCTCCCAGCATGGAACAGTTCACTGGGCGTGCGGAAAATTTGATCAGCGGCCGGCCCGCACACACACACCCCCGCACGACCTCCGGCCGTTTTTGTTTTAGTTTTCAATAATCCACGGGCCGGTGCGTGCACACGCGAATTTGAAATTCGATGAACTATGGCTCGCATCGGCGAGTTCGAAATTTCGGACGGACGTGAGTTTATAATGGGAAGAGAAGCAGCCTGATATTGGCGAAAACAATAGGTTAGGTATACCATCGTAGTTGTTATCGGTTTGTTAACAAAGATTTTTCGGCCCCCGGGCATTTTTTTTACGAAGTTGGGATTTCATCGCGGATGAGATTTGTTCGAGCGTTCGGTCAATCGAATGAACATCCGAAAAAAAATGCTTGTAACGAGGGGTTCAATACCGGTTCTTATAAATACGTTCCGGTTCGTTCATTGCCAGTCGAATTCGGCGCACTCGGTTTTTAGAATCTCTAGCGCAATGCTTTATCATACGGATTATGATCACGAGAGTGCCGTTGACTGACTGGAAAATGGCTTCACATTCTGTGGTCGCCGTCTATGATTGTTACTGAGACATTTTATTTAAAAGACTGTGGGTTTCTTGTGCAAAATAGATTTTGCGTCCGTCAATCGTAAAGCATTATAACCAAATAATATGATGATTCTTTCTTTAGGAATTTTAAGGAATTGACGTACTTGAATTCGACATACTGGCACTTTTAATCGGCAGTTTCTGTCACGTTTCTTCATGGCAGCCATATTCGTCGGAAATAGCTAACTAATTTGAAGGATATATACCTGGACATTCTTCGTTAAATTATACAATACATAGCAGCAAACGGATTAAATTTGTTCAACTTTATCAGGGCTTAAAATAATACCTGAAATAATACAAAATACCTGACAAGTACTTCACAGTCGACAGATCGTATTTTTTGGGACAACTTTTATATAACTTAATGCAAGTATAATAAAAACGAGCGCAAAATGTCTGGCTAATTAATTTAGCAATGCTTTTAAACAGAAACTAATAAACGCTGATAATTTTGCATCAAGGAAAGGCAATGCCCATTTCAAGAACGACGAAATACTCGTGAATAAGAAACAGGCGCGACATTCAACAGATTATGTGTCACGAGTCTCGCAGTTTTATTGTGGAAATAAAAGTGTGGCACCGCGAACGATGGAATTAAGTCAGTTGGACGAAACATGTCGTGTAGCCTTAGAATACAGATGGCGGTCGTGGAAGTGCGATGCCAGCTCAGAAAATGAAACGTCACAGTCTACCAGGGACAATTTCTCCACGTCCAAACCGGTCGACATGTTCGACAGTAATCTCAGCGAGCTTTGCACGGTTGTTTCTTCCTTTCCACCACACACACACACACACACCCAAACGCATATACACACATAGCGGCGGTGGGTGTACCTTATGATGTAACCAATCATGAGCAAATCCTATTTCTCGGCCGGAAAACTTGTCTCGCTCGGGTCACGTTCATTCCGCGTCGATCGACTCTAAATCGACACATTGAGGGGGAATAAACCTCGCTCGTAACTCGTAACACCTATCCTCCTCGAACGTAACCAATGACAAGTTCACGGACATTAGGGACACTCCGATGATGCTCGGTCGCATCGCAAGCATTTTTCTCGTAGTATGTACTTCCAAAGCGGAGAACAACGCAAACGGTAGATAGAAAGGAAACGATGGAAAGCTCACTTCTTTATGTAAAGATTATATTGATATCTGGATCATGTGATCAATAGTCAATACTTCTCAATGTTTATAATTATTCGGTTAATCCTATTAAACATTTCCTACCGGGTCATCAAAGAAGTCATTTAATCTATTATACGATTTGGTTGGTTTCTCAAAGGCTCCACTTGTGAATTCATACTTGTTTGATGTGAGCTGTTATCACCTTGCAGAGTCTGTTTAGCAGCTTGATTTTCGGTTTCCCTTGATGGGATCCACGTTATTGTAATTTGTATCCCGTTGTTGAATAGATTAGTGCAAAGCTATTCGACAGACCTCGGGTTGCGCTGCCGACAAGTGTCTTAGCGAAATGGTGAGCCTTCTGCTGGGTTAGTGTGTCTCTTGTAACAGTGTTTTTGTCGGACGTTTGATGTTTATTTTTTTAATAATAATTTACACCTAGTTGAACTATTCGAACTTCGCCATGTGTTTTTAATTATGATCGTCCACATAAAGGTCAAGAAAATGTGGCGTGGCGGCACATGTTATGCGACTTTCTTTTCTAGCTTGTATTAAGTACGTTTTTATGTTTGTTGTGTTATATCGCCGTGCGTACCTTTTTTTTTTACTACATTAATTGCTGTCATGAATCTTAAACCGTCAAAAGGTAATAAAAAGCTCCCGTATTCGCGCGGATAGTGCAAATGATGAATAATACATTACGCGGGGACTGTATACAGGCAAAATAAATTCTCCACGGTGGACACATAATGTTGTCCAGCTATTGATAAATCGTCCCGTTGTTTGTCATAATGAAATATACAGGTATAACGCGAGAGGTCCGTTCCGTCTCCGGATTCATTCGACCGGCTCGATATTTTTCTTTCCCGTTGCGACGTGCCGTTTCGCCGCATTGTAAATTGATCTTGCGACACGCTCGTTCGTTTCGGTGGATTTGCCGCCCGGTTAAGGGGGGTCGGAGGGGGGGGGGGGGGGGCTATCCATGCCTCCGGTTTCCGCTTCCTGTCGCGAGCCTAGTTCCGCTCTACGATGCTCGGTCACCCATACCGTTGAACAATGCTTTGCCCCCCCCCCCCCCCCCCCCCCCCCCCCCCTGCCGCATGAACTCGCGTTCCCACTTTCGCAATTGCTGACGTATTTTTACGTTCCGCGTCGCGTCGATGTGTAATAAAATTGCCGGTCGCGGGTATTTACAGTTTGCGGGGGCAATTACATCGGATAAAAGAAGAGAAAAATCAATGGTAGAATATTCAGTTAAGCGAATTTTTCAGTCCGTTAAATTTCCAGGATAATTGCAATGAAAATAGAGACGTTGTTCCAGCGAATTATTGCAGTTTTATGTTGACTTAATGTTAAATATTTTTGAGACATTATTATCACTTGATATTACGTTATTATAACGAATTGTTGCAAATACTGTAACATATTTTATTCGATATCTCAAGCGGAACACGAATTCTTGGTTTTCTTTTCATCTTGGTTTCTGCGCAGATAAGAATTTCCGGAAATAGAATGGGTGCTGTGGAAAGCTTAGACTTAGGGTTATCTATTAGGATAAGCAAGGGTCAAAATGGTATCCAACGTTGTAAAAATTTTCTCTGATTTCGTGTTTTTTCTCTAAAAATTGCGTTTCATGTTCTCTGGTATCAAAAAATAAATATTTCCGTTTCTTATAACGAAAATGTTGATACTCGTTTTCCAACATTCTGGTAATTCTGTTTTATATTTCATTTGATTTAAAACTATGATTTTGTTTGTACAATATATTCTGTGGGATATTATATAATTTTATATTACATTTTTTAACAAAATTGTAATTCTCAAAAAACGCTAGAATTTTGTTCAGTGACGTACGAAATTAATAATAAAACAAGCTCGTTCACGATACTATCTTTCATTTTGACAAATTTTCATGCAACAATTTTTCATGTAACAATTTTTCATGTTACAATATCCATTCACAGCGAAGCGTTCATTCCATCGATAAGTTATCTCAGCATATTATTTTATCAATAAACGAAGTTGCTTCTGAAACGGCCATAATTCGTGAAAAGAAGCTTCCTGCCACGAAATTTCGATTTCAAGCCTTTGATGCAATCTTTTGGGAGGAGCGGAATCACTTTTCGTTACCCGAAACTTTCGATCGCGTAAAAAGGATCGACCAGCTCAACAGAAATAGATGGGTATCGGGGGGAGCCGATGGGTAGGATCAACATCGTCGATCGCATCTCGCCGGCCTTTAAATGAAATTCAACCGGGGCAAGATCCGTGCCAGCAATCTTCGGTTATTACCGTGTTACCCTCTCAAACAAAGTAACAACTCTCCCATCATTTGCTCTGGCTCCTCACGGCGTTTCAGACTGGCCCGGCACGGCCCAGCCCGAATCAGAAGTTCCCGTGCTCGTAAATTCATCGTTCTGCGATCGAGTTACCGGGCCGAAGTCGAGAGGATGCCGTCCAAAACCCGTCGATCCGTACCAATCACCGTCTCCTCTCTAAACTCGGTCGTCATTCCATCCTTCCTTCCTTCCTGCCTTTCATCCCTGTTTCCTTCCTTCCTGCCTTTCATCCCTGTTTCCTTCCTTCCTTCCTTACTTCCTTCCTGCCTTTCACCCCTGTTTCCTTCCTTCCTTCCTTCTATGCTTCCCTTTTTCTTTCTTTCCTTCCTTCCATTCTTCCCTTTTCCTTCCTTCCTACCTTCCTTCTTACCTTCCTTTCATACTCCCCTTTTTGCTCCCTTCCTTCCTTATTTCTACCCATTCATCCTTCCTTCCATCCACCCATCAATCTTTCCACCCTTCCTTCCTTATTTCCTTCCTTCCTTCCTTCTTATTTCCTTCCTTCCTATTTCCTCCATAGCTTGCATCCAACGTCTCTTCGCTCGCACCCTAACCGACGGTCCGCCCTCGCCAGACCCTTCGAATATACGACGCCATATCTTAGCACTGCCGAGAGTCGTTTTGCATTTGGTATGCATGTGCCGTGTTACGGGTCTGCACGGAGTAAGGAGCGGTCGGAACGGTTGACGGAAGAGGAGCGTTATTGGGACAGAGGATGCGCGTAGACAGAACGCCCCGGGAAAGCTGACGCCGTGTGGTAGGAAACTTGCGTGTACGGACTTGAGCCGGTGTGCCGTTTCGCGGTGCATTCAAATTGTGTTTCCATGAAATAAGTTCGACCTACCGATATTCGACTTTCGACGCCGTTCGCCTGCCCATTTTCGCGCGCACGTCTGAAATTGTGACCGGTGGGATCAAAATATCGGTTCCGGAAAAATGGAGCTTATTTTTCGAAATTTTATAAAAAGTGCTTCTTATATAGTTGTATATTATGTATATGAGTTGTTTGCTTTGAAAGTGGCCTAACTCCATTCTTGATAAGAAAATGTATATTGTTCACTTAATAATTGCCACTATTTTAATAGGAACTAGAAAAATACTCTTAGATACACTTAAGCGTTATGACTCATTGGTGTCCTCTATGTATATTCTTAATTGCATTGAAACACAAATTATGAAATATCTCAATTTAAGTATAAATAGACTTAGGCCACTTTCAAAATAAATGGCTCATATAATACCTAGTATAAATATATATAAAATATATACTTAGTATAATAATAGTAAGTATATAATACTACCTCTTATACAGGGTGAGCCATCTAAGTACGGCCACCTAAATATCTCCTCTAATTGCGGAGGTGCATACAAATTTTTTTTTTTGATATTTCAATGGTTTGGAAAAAAACTATCATACTGCAAAAGGAATCTTTTTCTAAAGTAATTTTTTTCGAAGTTTTCAAGGTCGTCGATGTTTTTTTGCTTATAATTGTATAATTCTTTTTATTGAATTGTGTAACTCAATTGATCGATGTGTAATTGTGTGTCTGTTGAATTGTGTAACACCCTGCATACTTATATTCTTATAAACCGTATTATATAATGATAATAATTGACATTATGCTGCGAAATGTCACCTTTCCAACGAGCATAAATCTGAAATTGTTTGATCGATACCTCAACAGATATCGATCGCTGCAGTCGTCTACCAAAAAAATAATGGATCTCCTTTTCCCCAACCTAATATTACAGTCCAGAAATTACACTTACATTTCTTTCGAGTTTTGGGCGCGAAGAAAAACGCCAATCATTTGGTCGCGATTATTGTTCATCGGCTGTGAACGTTCGATAGGGTGTGGATCGTCGCCGATAGTAAAAAGCGTCGCGCGACACGACGTCGATGCGACAAAGGAAGGATCCGGCAAAAACGCCGGGCCCGCGAATTCGAGAAACGATCGCGCCGGTTTTTGCCGGCGTTCGCCCCTTTTTCCGTCGCTGATTCCGCGAGGAACCTCCTCGGATCACGATAATCGCGAAACGCCGACAAGAAACTAATGACTGCGACGGCTCGTCGCGGGGGCTTGAATAATAGCGGCAGCAACGTGTCGCGTCTCTTCGGATCGTCTCCCTTCCTGCGACGGTGTTCCTCCCGCGGAGTAGCTTTTCTTTCGCCAGACTTAGGACGGTGTCGCTGCGAAGCGATAGACCCCCCTCCGGTCGACGCTGTTTCACGACGATCAGTTTTTTTTTTTTTTACTTCGGATATTAAACTACTTTTTACTGCGAGCCTCGTTTGGAGATCGCCCGGTAGATCCGCTGTTTAGACCGGGTTTACGACGCACGCGTAACTTTTCTGCCACTTGGAAAATTAAGATTCTTCGCCTAAGTGTTTTGCTGTCTTTCATTATGTTCATTTATTGTCAAGGGAACTTCCAACTCTAATTCTGAAACGGGCGAGTTCGAAGCTTCTTTATATAGGTAGCGAGGCGGAATGGTTTTTCGCACGCTGGCGAAGTTCTTCTGCAATTGCCTTGCTCTTTCATTAATCGAGTTTTTCATCTTTCACGGAGGACCGAGATAAGGTTCAGGTACAGTTACTCTTATTAATATTTGGGCACAGTATCATTTCAAGTATTTTAAGTATTTTAAGTATTCACGTATCACGTCACTTGTTGTAGCGAACTGTTGTATTCTTTTAACCTCTTAGGCACGGCTGGATTTTGCGGAAATAAATTTCTTTAGAACTAAATTTTTCTTAATATATATTTTTTCCGTACAGCTATATATGTATATATAGTATTAATTACGTATATTCTTTTCTTATTGTATTGTACATGCACACTTCAATCGTTTACTTTAATACTTAATAAAACAATTGAGTAAACCACGAAACATTCACGAATGCCACTATAGTGATGCGTCGCGCCTAAGAGGTTAAACAATACATGACGATAACGTATCATTTGATATGAAGTTCTCATATAACTGTTTCTTAATTAGCGGGAACAACTGCCTCAAACTGAGTAGAAATACGCAGGGTATAAAAATCTAAAAGTCTGAGATCAATTTTCCTGAAAACGGTAAAATAATATACTTTCGAAGAATGAGAATAAATGGTAAAATCCAGATCGGAATAGGTATAGCTACGCACCAATTAGAAGAAGGGAAAATCCAGGGAACAAAGAATATTAACGACGACAGGAAACATTCGCTACGGTCGATAATTACCTTCGATAATTAACTATCCCATTAAATCTTCGAAGCTGTCTTGAAGGATCCTCCATACCAATCTCACGGTTCGCGGGACAAGAGGGCGTGTTAAGCGACGCGGAAGGCATTCTGAAGCGCAATTTATGCATTAAAGCCGGCGAAATCGTGAATCGACGTCGATTATTTTCGAATATATTACAAGAGACATAACGGCGGGAATATTTAACCGTAATTTCGTCGGCCGTAGGACGACCGGGGCCCGTCGTATTTTCTGTGAGATATGTGAATTATCCGGGGGGGAGGGGATATTGAATCGATCGAATATCTCCAAAGGTCTCGTATCTCATTTTCTCGGCGACTGGGTCGGATTTAAACCGTGGCCCCGGGTACCTTTCCCTCTCTGACCGCCGTCTCGCGCCTAGGACCGTACTTTTCTTTGAAAATTATATTCGTCGGATATATCGGTTGAGTAGCCTCGTTCTCGCGGCGGCGAACCGCGCGCGGCGCATTTACGCGTGTCGCGTTGTGTCGCGCCTGCACGAGAGGCCGTGTGTCTTAATTATCGCCGGTTGATGGAAGTGAAAATTAATAAGCTCAGCACAGCGCGGGAAAATTAGGCTGCGGCTTCGCGTCGCGGCGCCGAGGCACGGTATTCTGACGAATAGCTGGAATATGGAGACGAAAGAAGTGCGCTATTGTTTGCAAGTATCTGGACATATTTTTGATTTTGCGACTTTTTATTGTTTCTTTACTGTTTTTTTTTCTAATATTATGCCATTGCAGAACAATATAGGCTACGTTTCTTTAGAGAGCATATTGGCGTAATTATTACATATATTATATTATATTTTATTGTTTATTATATTATTATTATATATATATATTATGGTTGACTATTTCTCATTTTACTCCTTCTCCTCATCGCAATGTATTTTTGCAATTATTTTCTATTTTAATTCGACGGGTACATTAATTTCAATGAGTTTAAGACCATAAACGTTTAAAAACTATTAGTATCTCCAATTGTGGAGACATTCGAATAAAAATGGAGAAATATTTGTTACTTTAGAAAGAAAGAAATATTTGAGGTTTTCTTTAAATTAGGTTGCCCGGAAAGTTCTTACTGATATCTCATGAAAATTCAGAGGCAACATTTTTATACATATGTCTGTGAATATTTATTTCTTTGTATATGCACCATTCTATTCCACGAACTCCCTCCGTCACGATACTCGAAAATTGCGTCCTTCCGGAATTTCTTAGATTTTTCGGCCAGAAATTTCTCATACTAATTTCTTACGTCATCTAAAGAATTAAAGTTCTTGCGGTTAACCCCTTGCACTATTATAACAGACTCGTGGCGAAGATTTTGTTCAAGCTCTACTAAATATGAATATTATTAATTTCTTCTACATCGAAGTAAAAATAAATAATTCGATTTTGCGAAGACCTGAATAAGTGGAAATCGAAAGGTACAATCACTCGTGTAAACTAAAATAGAACATCCTGTATATGTAACAATAAAATTTGAAATGAATCAAATAAGCTCAGTTCGTAAAGCTAGTGCTAAAGAATTTATGGCAATTTGTTGCTTATTCAAAAGGATGTACGAATACTCAAGTCCGTCACTGTGTATTTCTCTATAATGCAGTGACTCTATATATTGACTCCCTCGACGAACGACAGCATCCCCATCAGGAATCCACGCTCGCAGCAGCGTCAGTGTCGTCCCCAACGGAATAAAACGTAGCGAGAGAAATCGCGGCACATCGTTCCCGATGAACAAATAAAATCGAAATAATCAAACGTGGAAAGTTGAAATGGAAAATGGCGAGAGGGGATCATTAACCCGCGTTGTTTCGACGCGTCGCCCGACGCACCAGCCCCGACGCGGCGGCGCAGTCGAGCCGAAGGACATCCGTCTCAGACGAGAGACTGACGGGGGAGGGGGGAGAACATTGGTATCTCTCGCGGCACTCACGCAATCAGACTTTCTGATTTAAAGTTTGCCGGCCGTATGGACTCTGTGTCGCGTGTGTCCCACCGGCGATAACGCTGTCGCTTCGGAAGTTTCGCGGGGGTGGGGCGCGTCACGTAACATCATTGTATTTTGATGCCGCCTGTAAGCCACGCCAGGTATTATTAAAACTTACCGACCGGGCGTCGCTAGCAGTTTTCTGTTCCGGAAATGGCCGGAATCCAGTTTGCGGTCGGCCCGAAACAGAACCGCGAGAGCTGCGGGCTTGGGCGCGTCAGGGGATCCGTTTTAAGAGCTCGGACAAAGCTGCACGGTAGATCGAATTTGTTCGACGCGGCGAGGGGAAATTAACATCAACGTTTGTTGGGTAGCCGAAGTTATATTAGCTCATTTTCCGCAACGATGCTGAATTTTCTGTCCGCGATCGCTTCGAACGCCCAACATGGTGTCTCCCGTATACGCAAAGCGTAATCTACGTGTTCCAAAAATTCTCTAAACGCCTGAAAGGGCTGATTCCTGGAATCAGGTGTTTTCAGGTTTTTTTTTTATTACGTCTTTATTGATTACAGCATTTTTAGTACACCCTTTAAATAAACTCCGTGTCACGTTTAAGAACATTGTTACTGTTACAGTGATTCTAATTTATGAGAATTGACGCAAAGATGAATAACTTAATGTAATAATAACGAAAAAGCGGTACAATGTTAACAGTCTTCTACTGAAAGCATACTGACATACAGTACAAGATGTTAAAAAATAATTAACATTAGTATATGAAATTTTACCAAGCTTCTCTTTGATTCAAAATACTCCAAATACATCTTCAACAAGTACTTTAACTACTGTTACAGCTTAGATTATACTACTAAATTTTTTTGCTTTGTAATTTAAGAATTTGACTGCGGATTTTATGAAAAAAACAAATGAAATAGGAAACAGTGAAGGCATGAAGAATACGAGAATCTCGTTACACTATCTTTAACAGTTTTTGTATAACCGATGCAGACAATTTTTATTATCCATAAAGATCTGTAGTCCAATCATAATATTCTGATATATATCGTGGAATGAAAATAATCACCATTAACGAATAGCGAATGAATCGAAGAATTAAATTGCCATTAACTGACTGGAAGAATGAAATTTTCAAATGACAGCGTTTGAAATTTTTAAGTGACAACGTTTGAAATAGAAAAACGTAATTTCTACTACCATGTACAAAACCATGTACAGCAGAATCTAATCTTTGTATTCGTGAGAGAAATCCTGTTCGAGATTCCTCGCTGAAAATAAATAGTATCTGCCACGTAATCCACTTTGGCGACCAAAGATAAAGCTAATTCGTGTGTGTAACCGAAAGCAGATTTCTTTCACTCGTTTGCCGAGAAAAGTTCTGTATTTGACCCGACCAAAGACAGATTTAATTCACTTGCACGTTCAAGTAGAGACGATCAGTCTATTTTCGAGCCAAAAGTTGATTTTATATTGACTGTCTTGAAATAGAGCGTTCGAGCTCTTTTGGCTGTTCTCAATTATTTTAGTTTTACCTTTCTGTGGACGTAGACTATGTAATTTTGTCCATGGAAAACAGACAACTGCGTCGTTAATTGAGCTAAAAATGTACCAGTTAAATTACATCGGTTTTCTTCGGAATTGACGGTGTGCAATCTCCTTTCATAATGTATTAATGTCAGAGCCGGGTAGAAGTATTAAATTGTTAATAAGGTTATTCTTGTTTCGTCATCCTACCTGTTACGCTACCTACTGTAATTCTACTAATACCTTCTGTCTATAAGGGGTAACCATATTCAGATAGAATTGTACTTGTTTTCTTTACTCTTCCATCAGGCACATGCATTTTTATTTAATGTTACGAATATTCTCGGCATTTAAATTTAAATATTTACGAAGTTCGCCTGGCAATTGATTGCCGATTGACAAACTATAATTTAATTATAATTTTGTTTATTCGTCAATTCGCAGTTTAATCCAGGGAAAACCGTTAGCTTCCCACGATGATTTACCATAAAACAGCGCGGCCTGTAAAGCGTTAATTGCTGAATTAACGACTATGCACCGGACTTTAGTACTTCAGAAACATAATTTTTTTATTGTTCACTTAAATCATTCTTTATTAAAAGTAATATAGACAGAGCTTATAGTTTCGCATAAACTGGTATTAAAATCTTATTCAATGATGTATTCGTTTCTTTCTTTTGACAATTCAGAAAAATTCTTTGACTAGATACAATAATTATCCTAACCAGAAATAAATCTAGTTACTTGCTTCTGCTATATATTCAATATCAATTAACAATTTTGTAAATGCGACAGCGAAGCAGTTGTAACAATGCGGTTCTGACTAGAAACGTTTATTTCATTCGCTCCGAACTACAGACGCGGGAAATCCACGAATTTTATTTAGACAATGATTCCACGATGAAAGCAACGAGGTGCCTTGCACAACCATGGCATTCGAGTAGAAAATAAAACCGTGTGACATTTATGTGTATTTCCGTTCAACAGTTTACATCGTCAAGCACGCTGGCGCCGCAGTAATTAAATGGTCGGAAAAACCGTTATTTCTGTTCCAGCAGGATATGATTATTTAACAAACGTTCGCTAACGAGAAACACCAGCCAGCGTCGCCTCGCGCCCCATCGCCGGCCAAGTTTATTTTTCCCGCCGCGCCGTAAGCATCGCTCATTTCTATTCCACAATGAAATTATACACGTGGCGTTAAAAACGTAATGCCGTGTTAAAACAGCATTTCTCTATCGCGTTCCGTTGCGTGTCGACGCGAAAGAGCGCGCGAAACGTTTCCATCGTTTTTGCATAATTTTAAAAACGGACCTGTAGAATCCAACGCTCGCGCCGCTCCGCGCTCTGAAAATTTCGTGTTCGATTCATCGGACCTCGTGTACTTGTTAACCGACAACGTGCTGGCGTCGATTTTTTAATATATTATTTGGATGGAAAAATGGTAGGTTTCAGAGCACAGTTGGTTGCAAAATTAGTTATACTAGGCTTTGTGAAAGACACACAAAGTTAGAATGATTTGTTTAATAATATAAAGCAGCCTCTACTGTACAACCGCTTTAGTTACCATTTTATTGGAATGCAATTTATTGACTTTGCTTATTTTAGCTGAACATATTTCTCTTTCCTTTTATTGCCATTCACAGAATAAAAATATTGAAAACATTGTGCAATAGCGTCGATTTTCTAATATATTATTTGGAAGGAAAAATAGTAGATTGGAAAACCAACTGTGTTTGACTTACCATACCAGTCTTCGCAAACAAAATTAGAATAATTTGTTTAATAATATAAGGGAGCCTCTACCGTACAACTGCTTTAGTTACCATTTTATTGGAATACAATTTATTGACTTTGCTTATTTTAGCTGAACACATTTCTCTTTCCTTTTATTATCATTCACAAAATAAAAATATTACAAGCATTGTATAATAGCATTGTTTCGAGAGATACGCAAGATAAATAACAATCCGTTGTAAACGAGATGCGAGAGTTTAAAGCATCGGCAACGCAATTATTTTTGCGCTAATCCAGTAGAGGAATTTATCCGCGAATGGTGGGGAGGCAAGTTCGAAAGTTGTGAGAGCTTTCTCTGCAGTTGGATTGGGTTAAGTCGCGCGCGGGCCGATTCGAGCGAAAAAAGCCTTCGAAATTGAAATGAATTATTTCCCCGTATTTTCGCGGGAACGTAAGTACACAGGAGAACTTCGCCGTCGAACTGTTTTGAAGAAAAAGGTTGGTTCGCGTGGCTCCAATGCATCCTGGGCGGCGAAAGAAACGCGGCAACCGGGAGATTGCCGGCTCGCCCCTTGCATCGGGTGAAATCCAAAGAAACTTAGTTTGCCCCCGTGAAGAAACAAGGCGCGTGAAAACACATGCAGGATCTGCATGCCGTGGTGCCGCGGTATCCCGATGGGACCACTTCTGTATCCTTCTTGCCAGATAAGCAGACGTCGGGCTCGCCGGCGAAATAAATAGGTTGCGAACGTGTGGTACCTTACATATGAAAAAGGGCGACCCGTGAATTCCCATCTGGATGCAAAGTCTGCCGGCGTGTACTGCACGTGGGACGCGGGGATGGTCCATAATTAAACGGACGTTCGTTTCTCTTCCCAAAGGTCACGGTTTACAGTGGTAATAACGCAGGAGAAAACACTCCTTGGATAATCTTAGAAGAACGATAGTTACTATTTATTTACCGTCGATTGACGATGTTATTGTCCGGTGTAAAAGTCGATTCAAACACTGACAGTACTTTAACTGATCGACAGGGTATGGCGAAATATTTTGTCATTATCAGGGAAACGACACCAGTGGACACAACCTAGACACCTTTTTTGTCATGGAAAATGAAAGTATTACGTTGGAAACTATGAAACGGGCGTCGCAGCTGAACGCGGATTAAACAAAAACGCCTGTTTCATAGTTTCCAACCTAATAGTATGTGGAGTCAATTATTGCTTCGTTATTCTTACCTACTAAAATCTAACATAACATGGTTTTAAATTCAATCACCACTGTAACATAAACATTTTCTCAATTTTCTTGATCTGAGTACGAAAAATTAATTAAGAAGCGATACATCAAAACAGATAAATATAAATATTCAATGTAAGTATTATTCTTTCACATTTCCTTAGGCGGGGAAAAGAATTTCGTAAACGTGTAAATTCTAAATCTACCGAGTCCATTAACTAAGCCATATGCGCTATTCTTTTTTACTTAAAAGTATTGATTCAGTTTGCAGTTTCGGCAGTTCTGTCCGACTCTCTGAAAAACTTTTCGTTTCTGAAACTATAGCGACTGTTGCGGTCGTACGAAATCGAAACATCAAAAAGATTGGCTATTGTACACACTAGAGTAAAAACGAATACAGGAGAATAGAAAAACTAGTGCAACCTAAACCGAGTGGATTTGATGTTTTGATTCATAAAATTTTTTTATAATACCGATACTACTCATACCACATTTTTTGTATCACTAGATTGCGGATGTCTATGCACGATAAATATATAAAATGCATATGAAATTAACGCACAAAATTCATGCAAAATATGCATGGAAATGCGGAAGATATGCATGAAAATATGAAAGAAATATGCACGAAAATATGTAAATATGCACCATATATTAAGTGTACATATACTATTTATTAAGAAACTTTCTACAGCAATTCTGACGAATTATATAAATTTGATGACATTAATTAATGACGTTTATCGGTCGAAATTAATTTATGTGACGAAAGTGACCACTTCACACTATATTACGTCATCAGTGTATATTTAAATTGGATTGATTGTGATTTTCAGTCACACTTTTTTACACTTCTATACACTTCTATTCTACTACTTTACAATTCTTAGAATACGATCTGTGATATACGATATTATTACATACGTTTTCGAACATAAATATGCGCCATACGAAATAAAAAATATATTTTTGGAATCACCTGGTCATTATATAAATTTCTGCTCAAGTACCATTGGTCTACATGTTTTCTAAAAAAATATGCCCTTGCGTAAACATCTGCAGTCTACTTGCCCAGTCTACATTAATTATTTTAAAGATTGTAAAATCTTTACGTTTGAAATACATGCACATCAATTTGGCATTATATTAGCTCCGAAAAAAAGAAATGACTTTTTGTAGCTGACACAGAAGGAAGCCCCTTAAAAGACTAGGTCATCCATCTCATAAGATAACGGATTTTATATTCCATGTATCCTTTATTACACATTGACCTTACTCTACATATTGGATCACATTTGAATTTGATCTGCCTGGCTGACTATAACCCATCTTATTCTACTAGTTCTATAATAGCTAAACTTTAATTGGTCGAAGCTTGCGTGAATAGAAAAGTTCACGTTCAAGGAAATCAGTAGAACGAGTCACTCTATAGGAACGACCTTATTCCACTGGCACAATTTAGAAATGAACCTACGTCAGTGATATCTACGATTCATAATTGCGTATTAGAAGGAAATACATTTTGTAAAAATAGTCGACATATTTCTATGCTTTCGTACGTACTAAAATACGTCTACAATATGAATGAACTAACATTAAAACTGTTCCAAAATTTTTAAATAAATCACATTCATATTTTGAGAGGAATCTACGTAAATCACGAGAAACAAATGAGTCGAAATTTCATTCTTTACATTACACACATAAATCTGTCTGTTGGTTGATCCATTTTACTGTTATTCCCGATTGTGTACATTATTTTTAATATACAGTGTATTTTTTTATAGTAAAAAAAATTCTACTAAATCCAAATACATTAGACTTCTAAACGCGCCATAGAACTGCGGTGCGGAGAAAACGCGATTTCGTTTTCGAAAAAATCGCGATAAATTTTTGCGATTTTAGTTTTTCAACCGTAATGCCAATTCTCTTTGTAACATGACTCCACAAATAAAAATCTGACGGCAACGGGTCTGGAGTAACAAGATAACTATTATATTTCGAGACGCCCTGTATATCGTGTATACTGTATATTATACCGTTTGGAATTTTGACCTATATTCTTCCCTGACTACATAAGTAGACTACAGGAGGAACAAGTTCCAAATAATTAGTACTTAATCTGTACGGTAAATACAATTACCAGCAGAGCACTTCCTATTTCGCTATCTTCGCTAAGAATCATGCTGGTTTGCTTGTCGGATTATATAAACAGTGTAACTCGATCCGCCTCGCAAGGGAAAGTTCGTAACATCAAATTCATTTTTGCGTGACGGTACAAAGGTAACACACGCCGCACACCAGTACGCGCTATGAAATCTTCCAACACGTTCCGAAGCAATGCTTTAACTGTTCCAATTAATTAAGAACTGCGAGCTTAAATAGCAAACTAGCAGTTAACTGCACAATATGGAATCCCCTCGATTTACTTTTCCGCTGACTTCAAACGCGACCCCTAGTAGTACAACGTGTTATTATGCCTCTTAGAATTCGTCTTAACGGGACTTAGCAAGTTTGTATCTTTGACGTACCCTTACGGTGAGTTTGCAGTTCGCTGGTGCCGCGCAGCTTGTTCGCGACGGGGGCCGCAAGGAAGCGTGGAGAAATTTACGAAGAGCCTCTGTTTAATTAGCTTGTACCGGTGTTGCGAGTACACCTTTTCAAATGCGGGTCTTTCGGAACGAGCCATCAGCCCAATGAAATTCCTCGACGAGATCCTAGACGCGATCGTAGACGGAGGCTTCTCATCGCGCCAGATGCATTTATGCGACTTTCGATCCGATAGCGACAAAATTATGCTACATCATCGCATTATATATTTTATTTCCGGAAGCAACACTAACAAATAATATCGTAATGAACAAGTGAGATATTTTAGACGCTCGAGCATGTATTGCGCGTATACTACCGTGCATGCTATATCCATATTTAACCCTTTGCACTCGAAGCCATTTGAACTAAAATAATTTCTCTGGCTTCTAATATTTCCATTTTATACAACAAAGTGCATTTTATGCATACGTAATTAATTCTTGTGATTCATACTAATAGTTCGACTTGTAACAATTTTTTAAATCCAAACTCTATTAGTTCAAAGATTATTTTAGAACGTGATAGAAAAATTTGAGTGGTGCCTCGGAATCGTCACTTGAGTGCAAAGGGTTAACCCGACACATTATTACCAAATGCGACAACGAATAAATTAATTAAAATAAATAAAAATACTATACACATATTGTATTTGAATATCTCCGATTATTTTATAAACTATTGAAAAAATGTTCCCGTTCAAGTTTTTCGTGTCTCCATTCTCGTCTACCTAGAAGCGATACACCTTTCCGCTGAAGTGCTCATAAAGTATTATGGAACCATCCAATCGGATGCGAGGACACTTACGAACATAACCGGTCCCGTCTCCGCCGGCAACTATCGCGCATCGTCGTGCGGCAAGCAAGCCGACGCGAGGAAGTAGGGGATCGACTTAATGAAGTCATGCATGATTCGGCTCGACAATGTAAATCGGTCGAGCCACGCGAAGAATTCAATATCGTAACAATAGCGCGGCCCGATCGATAAGTAGTATATCGATAAGGGTAGACGGGGTGGGGGGGGGGGGAAGGGGGGGTCTAGGAAGTCCCGAGTCTCGTCGGATTTCCCTGTACAGACAGTAACGCTTGTTTGTCGCTCGCCCTGAAAAACTACCTCCGGAACCAGAAAGTCACGAATTTCGCTTCCGTTACCGCCGACATTTGTCCGTCCATGAATCGTCCCGGCTTTTGTTCTATTGACAATGAAAAGCAGAACTGATTGGAAGCTGGCAAACCACTCCGTGATCAATACACGTCACTCTTTTGACTAATATGGACACCGAATATCAGCGAATGGGTTCTTCGTTCTCTGTCGATAATTCGTTCCATGGTTTGTTGGGTGGGAACGGGACCCTGGTTACCATTGGCGAGAAACAAATTCCCGAATTTTCACGGGCGACGGGAACGCATGCCAATCGAATTTGGAAATTGGTTATCTTTGGAACTCTATTTTTTTCCCCCGTGATGGTATACTCCCTTCCAAAAGTATCAAGACACATTTTTAATACAAATTCCAGTTTTTCATTCAGTTCAGGCAATGTCTACGAGTTCCGCATCCTATCGTTGAAAGTATATACATATATCACACGATCGGGTTTCCCATTTATTGAATTATCGTTAAGTCGTTGAATTTATCTCGATATGACCTATAACAGCGCGAAGTCGATAATACATGGTTCTATATCAGAACATCGCAGTGGCCTTAATTTTTTCTTCGAGATAAATATTCAATACAAATGAATTTTCATAGGAAAGATTTTCTTGAAGTGACCGAAATATCGCCAGGCTAATTTATGATGCAACCTGGATGGTATAACAATTCAATGGGATATTAGTACGAATCTAAATTGCAATTGCTGCTAACAGATGATGGACGTGACACAAACTTTTCGGACGTAATAATAGAATGTTAAATTTGCCAACGGAATTGGTTCCCAGAAATTGGTTCTGACAAGGTTATTACAATCTTCAACGTGGATATTTTAGAACTATTTACCCGACGGTAGGTGAACGTAGGATAACAAGCTAACATTGTTCCAAAGTTACATCTCGGTAGACCTACTTCTTTGATTAAGGAATTCCTCCTTTATTTAACAGGTCACGTACCACTTCTGCTTTACTTGTGCGACCACGTACGACTTCTATTCTACATGGAAAGTATATGGCGATCCGTATCTGCACTTGTTTCATCAGATACGATGTCTATTCCGTATTGTAATTATCTACAACATTCCGCGCGGTCCAGTTATACGAGAGAACTCGTGCGTTCGGTTTTATCGATAAAAGGCCGGACTTATTTCCTTTATCTGAATCAACAAAGCACGGCGACGTTGTTTATTGCCGGACAACAGGGGTTATTAATAGCTTTTTATCAGGCAGGAGCAGTGAGGCAGAACTGGACCAAACACGTTGAAACGAATACGTATGTACGGGACAGTGTTGATTCGTCCTGCGAAAGTATAATTTAATATCATCCGTTTGTGTTTAATGACGCGAAGTATGGGTTACGTCGGAATAATAGGGAGGACCGGAATTACGAGTGAAACGTTATAAAAACAAATACATGACTGATATCTAAATTCGTCCAAACACGTTATACTTGTCAACAGATCGAATAAAGTGATTAACACACGGCATATTTCTTGTAAAAATCATTAAAGGTTCGGTATAACATTATTACATTTCCAGAAGTTTCCAACATGTAATGTAAGATTAACGACACTTTTGCAACATATTTTTCTCATCCTTATATTAAACAAATACGTTCATGCATATTGAAACTTGAGATGATATCATTGGATAAATTACTTTTCTTCCTGCAAAGATAATTAATATTTTATCATGTACTCTAGTATATGATAAAAAAAAGTAGTGCTTTATGGTAATGCTTTATTAATAATTTGTAGCTTCAGTTTGAGATAGTCCCAATTCGCGTAGAATTAAAGAAATTTCGACTGCGGAGAAAATTAAGCCATTAGAGAACAGTTTGACCGCGTTCAATCAATCTTACGCGACTCTCCGCGCGCGAGATCGCGCGGTGCGCTGCCAGACGAATTTTCTACGGATACGTTTTCATATAAAGTTCTGAACAATCCATTTAAAAGAGTTTCCCGAAACTTTTCCTCCGCTCCTCAAGTTCTAAACTCTATAGCCTTAAATCTTGACGCCGAGAAACATGGCGCGCTGCGTTACACGCCGACAAGAGGCAATTAACTTCTACAAGCCCCGGATGAAGGTCGGATGGGGGGGGGGGGGGCGAGAGCGAAGGCGGGACGCGAACAACCGCTAACGAGTATTTAGAGGAAACGGACAATTGCGAGCGGTCTGAGGGGCGAGGCCGGGCGTCGAAGCCCGCGTCACGTTCGCCCGTTTTGAAACAATGACGTTCCAGCGGCGAAGGCAACGGCGAAAGTATCAGATATCGTCGCTATGTGACGGGCCGCGGATGTATTTATTTGGAGGGGCTTGCGGAAAGCCCTTAAGGGCTGCCTTTATTGCGCGGCCCTTCCGCCCGCTTTCCCGCTTTATTCGCTCTACGTGCCGCTAACCCGGACCTCTGATAGGGCCACCGAGAACCAGGCATTTCTTCAAGACGCCCCGCGCGCCGCCCGAATAGCCAATAAAAGAGTAGTAACAGATACCGTGTCTGCGATCAACGCTTTCATGGCAGAAATTATCTCGAGACGTGGCGCATTTGTTATGCCGGTTTGCTTACTGCGCGCCGTCCCTCGAATTTCCTTACAACTAGCTAAGTCAACCGCTTCTGCGGACTGCCGTGCCCTGGTGTCACCATCGGTGGGATTTAAATAAAATTCGGTAATTAACCTTTCGCGTGCGGACGACTGTCCGCTAATGCGCTCTGAAGAAACTACGCGCGCCTACCGCTTATCGTCGCTGTGGACGGAATACTTCTCGTTCGTGCGAGCTCTGCTGATTAATTGTTCAAGACGCAACTAACAAGTTATATGAAATATCATTACGTGGAAGATCGAAAAAATTGAACAACGCATACAGAAATTGAAACATCTGAAAATAAATATGATACTAAATAAATAAAAATAAATATATGTTGAAAGGAAAAAATCCATCACGGTATATTAAAGTAAAGTGTATAAATGTTAAAATATAACAAACTTTCGATTTAGTATAAAAAGTTACCTATGTAATTGTAAAAATATAAAAAAGCATCGAATTTTCAAGCCGCACGAGTATTCTTCAGTATTTGTTTAAGTATTCGAAACATTTCCGAGAATGATCATAAACCATCAACATATGTCACTAAAAATATGCTAGTTGGACGTCGAAATTCGATGGTACCGTATTACGTCGTTTGTTGGCGATGTTTATTTTCGTATCGTTTTGGTTCTTAAAACGCCGCAGAATAAAAAGAGTCTTGCTTTGTCGCACATACTGGATGGATATTCGATATTGAGAAACTAACCGTAGCGATTCACTTTTTTGACCGTTTAAACAAACGATATCAAAGCCGTAGAGTCCATTAAACCGAATAATAATCGAATCGACGCGAAGCAAGGAGCATTGCAGGTTTTAAAGCAACTAGAGCATGCTATAATTTTCTGGGGGCTAAATTCGGTATACATATGTATGTAACTCATAAATAGACTGCGGACATTTATGCAGATATACAATCCGTAACAAAAGTTCACGGAGCCACCCACAAGTCAAATGTTTTACGCTTTCGTTTTGTTAAAGCTGTACAACTCGTTACTAGTGTTAATTTGTGTTACCAGTTGCAAAGCGACTACAACAAACGAGCACGATACGCAAGTTACAGAAACTTCCGATACATAATTTTACATTGTCCACGAAATCTCAACTTTTTCTTCGTATTTTGATAACAGGTTTTTGAATGATTAAAAAATTAAATATAAAAATATGAAGCTTTCAATTTAATAATTTAGCTCTAGTTGAAACACATTTGTTATTGTAAAAGGTTAACCTTTTGCACTCGAGCGGTGATTATGGGGCACCACTAGAAATTATTCTATCGCGTCCCAAGATAATCTTTAAACTAACAAAATTTATCTTTAAAAAATTGTTAATCAGTAAAACAGTTGGTATAAGTCATAAGAATCAATTTCGTAACCATAAAAGTCCACTTCGTTACATAGAATAGAAATACTATGAGCCAGGAAAATTATTTCAGACTTACTGATGAAATGGCTTCGAGCGTTAATGTATACGATTACGACAGGTAAAAAGGCTAAACCATCCGCGTTTTGACCGATACCCCCCGTCCGCGCATCCTCCGTATACTATCCTTCCGAGTGAATATAATCAAATTCAGACGCGGCAACAGTCGGAACTGCACCGAGGAAAGAACATTTCCGCCGGGGTCTTCCAATATCCACCGTTCCTTCGTCTCGCCACGGAGGTCTTTCAATTTCACCGACACCGTAGTTGGCCGCCGAGGCCTCCGAGATTACCGTTATCTGAACGACGCCGTTGAAACTCAACACCCGCGCAATATATCTAACTGGCCAGTGCCTCACCTTTGACCCTGTAACCGTATATAACCGGTAAGACCTCACACGCACGAGACGTCGCGCTCGCCAGCGCGGACGGCGCACACAGTTTCGGCGCGTGCACACGCGCGCGCAACGGACGAGCGGAACGCACACCGAGCCACCCTCTTTTATACTGGATTCAGGGGTTAACCGTCTCGCCCCCGACCCTCTTACCTGCTCCGCATGGAAAATAGCTGGTTCTTTGTCCTTACGTTCGCGCGCCAGTTATATATGCGTACAGGATGTTTCATAAAGTGCCACGTGTCTGGGGGGGGGGGGGGGGGGAGTGGGGGGCGAGGGAACGGTCGAGGAATTCCTTGGAAAAATAACACGCTATCGCCGAGATGCGCGGAACTCCCTGGCTTTCCCTCGGATAGGATTAGACGGGCGAAATGAGGAATTTTGTATGCCGCGGAAATTGTGCTCCTTTGTCTCGTAATATACGAGGGAGTTACGGCGATTTACCGTTCCGCTAATATATTATATCGACTGGTCTTTTCGAGCAATTCGGGAACCATTCTGTTGCGGTTGGGCTTTGGAAATTCGTGTGGGATTTATTGATACATAATCTATAGTATAGCAACGTAATTGATTGAAGATAATCGGACATTTTTTTAAAAAGGAATAATTATCTAAAAATTGAAGATAACGAATTAAATTTTCCTGGAGATGCTAGAGGGATTATCCAATGAGTAAGAAATTGTTGTAAAAGATGCAATTCGTTGCAATGACAATAATCTTAAAAAGTTAAAAAAATTACTACTTTATCTGAGCATATAATGAAAATTTAAGCAGTGCGTTTTGCAAGTTTTGTTACTTATATAGATGTTGACAAATTTTAATAAAAATTGGTTATTACAGAAATAAGTTAAGAATTTCTAGTTATCTTACAGTTGTTGGTCGAGAGTCTTAAAGAACTGCGGATCTCTCAGTTTTGTTAGCCTTGTAGTGCCGATGCCAGTTTCAATAAAATGGCCTTAAAAAATCGATTTTTTAAAAATTATTTAACGTAAAATTGAAATGCAAAGGCATTAAATATACTAATTCGAGAAACTTCCTGTACACCCATTGTGATACTGTTTAACGTAACAGTAAATTAAACAAAAGAATGATATTTAAATAAAAATTACAGTTGCTGTATTATATTTTAAGGTTGCAACCATTGACCGACTGTTCTAAAGGCAGCGTGTATTAAAAATAGATTTAAAAAGTCGATTTTTTTTTATCCTAGGAACGGAAAATCCCCTTAAAGAGAGAACGGAATAAATGCGACATTTTTCGCAGTTTAAATTTTATCACGAATGAACTGTCGGCTGCACGGTATTTAATTATGCAATTTGAAATATGGAATTAGAAAGGCGAAAAAGAATTCGAATAAATGTGATTTAAATTACTGATAGAACTGTCCGAGAAAAAATGAATTCAATTATGAATATACATATAATATATACGTTTTAATGGCGCGCATATTAATATTTAAGCAAGGGTGTGAATAAAGAGCCTTCTTCACTGTCACATACGAAACGTTTACATCGATGAAAAAGGACTTGTTGAAAATGTCATTATATTAATTGGTTATCCTATTTTTAAGACAATTTTTTTGCTTTGCTGAAGCTGTCATCGAGTATTTTATTTAATGTACTGAAAATATATTTCGATCTTTTATACATTTGTGTTTTTAAAAGAACTTTTCTGTGTGACGGAAATTAGTAACATAATAAATGCTTTCAATGAAATAAAAGCTCTTTTCAGGAGCTCCGAACGTAATTCTGTGTCCCGCATTTCTGTATCCGTTCATAAATCATATTTCTGTGTCTAACTATACATCTGTGCCTGTCATTTCTGTATTTCTCTATACTTCTATAACTTTCTACGCTTATAGATATCTTCTGCAATTACTGTGCTTCTTTTATACGCTTAATACTTTATTATTACATAAAACTAACAATTGCATTGAAACAATTTTTGGCTAAATCAGACCACGCTAAACATGAAAAAAAGCTGTCTAGCAATCAATAATTTGTTATCTATTATTGAAGTGAAGGTGCTACTATAAGTTCTCATATTATTATATCATCTTTCAAACATTAGATACCTTTCGCGATGAATAAAATAAATAGATACAATTACTCTGCAATGGCATAAATGTTTGCAGCCGAATGACCGGTCGGAAAAGTGTTAATAAATAAACCGGTAATTATTACCGATCAAAAATAATGGTATATAGTCAAGCACATTAGATTAGTGTAAACTAATACATTTATCAGGCACGTATCGCTCTTTTGGCAATCAGAAAATATGCCCCGTTTGCTTTACTACACCCTTTTCAACAAGATATCAATACAGAAATGCCCGTCTTAAACATATTCTGATCCTTAGAATTAATTAACTCTGATATGGAATATTTCAGAGTGTCTTCATTTATATCCCTTTGCGGACGGCGGCGCTCGACGGGCGAGCTTCGCTGTGGATGACGTGTATTGGAACGTATAGTATTTTGGGCGGATATATCCGCCAGCCGTCCGCTAAGGGATATACTATTTAGCCCGTAAAAGCTCGGGCAGATTCTGAGCAGTTTTAGGACGGTGTTGCCATTACACGTTGTTCGGCTGAGGAATGTGACAGCGACCTGTCATAAATAATGTCGGGATTAAGAGAAATAGAACGAACCCCAGCATGAAAAACGTAAACACTTGAGTTTTTCTTCTCTGACGTCAGCGACAAGACGTTGCCAGTAGGTTCGCCCTCGGCGCGTGGCTGTTCCATTGCCCACCGCGCGAAGCATGTTAAACAGCTCTGAATTGTATGATTTCAAATTGAGACTCGTCACAACCATAATCACGCGCTCGCATTTTACCGCATTTTCGTAACTTCCCCACTACCTCTCGGACGTTAGAGACTATTAACCCTTTGCGCTCGAAGCCACTGCCACTGGAAATCTGAAATAAATCTTCTGGCTTATAGTATTTCTATCTTATGCGATAAAGTGCATTTTATTAGGTTAGTGCATATGAATACTATATACTATTTATCCTGCATGAACACTATATACTATTTAGCCCGTGAAAACTGTCCTAAATGTTTATAATAGCGAAAGTCGCTTGGCGAAAGATCTATATTTTATAAAATTTTATATTTTACTTCATTTAATTTCGCAATTGTTTTGTACGACGTATGCGTAGTTTTTGTGGGCTAAACAGTATGTAAATGGAGACAGTCTGAAAAATTCCATACTACAGTTTATTGATCCGAAAAATCAGAATTCCTTGAAGACATACATTTACGAATTAAACTCGCGTTGGGAAAAGTGTATTGAAACAAAT
>NC_135778.1:6791890-6807224 GCF_028453695.1 Augochlora pura
TTTGTTCTACGAATATTCGTTAGTTTATCGCGTCACCCCACTTCCACCGGAAAATAGACGCGATGAAATAAGTTCCGTTCAATGGAAATTCCAATGTTGACGGCAGCAAGAGCAGATATGAAATTTCCCGGGCAAACTCCTAGCTTCAATTATTTTATTGCCGCTCGCCGAGCATCCGAAACTTTTCGAACGAGAATTGGTTAGGAGACCGTGCAACGTTAATAAATGTTTGTATAAAACTATGTGGACGAAAAATACCGAAAAAAATCACTTGATACAGAGCACGTTATTTCATACACGGTATAACACGATCGTGCGAGGGCATTTTTTAATAGTGGTTGAGAGCTACCAATGAAAACGACTAAATTAGTTTAGTTATGACTAAATTTCGGACATTTATGTAGCATAACAATTTTATTAACCTGCATCCATTGTGCGTTTATGATCCGAACATGACGTGCTTCGAATATTTATTGGAATAAGTACAGTGTTGTTGAACAAATTGCACAAAGTATTGTAAAGTGTAAAGAAAAATATTACATAATCTTTTTGATTAAATGAAATTAATGCTGCCAAGATATTATTTTCTAATAATCTTATTCTTAGAATTATACGTATACCTTTGGCTTCCTTGATAAAAATGGAGCTACAAGGAAAAGTTCTATCTTGTAATATAAGGACGTCATGTTGTAACGAAGAAATGTTTTATCCAGAATAGGTAGTATTATACGTACGCAGCGATGAAAAGAATAGAAATCAAAGGAAATGTTGTTTTGTAATTAATATAAGAGCAGATGAAATCTACACGATATAGGACTGATAAAAAGCAATCATAGAACCGATATAAACCCGCTAAAAAGTAAAAAGATCCTAGACCCCGGGATCGATATGGAACCGTAGAGAATAAAGCCGAAATGAACCGATAGAGGAACCGTAATCGAAACAGGTATCGATAAAAATCTCGGTCCCTCGTAACAGTTATTTAGAATATCAGTACCGAAATCGATACCGTAACTGTTTCCGAGCTCCTCTTCGAATATTCTAAAGAAAAGCAGAATCCGCCCTACGATAGAATAACGAAACCGAATTAGTCGATTAATCGCGTCAGTCGATCAGCTTTGCTGGGCATTGCACGCCCCGCGCCGACCCCGCTTTGACTCGGCAGGAGTCGCGGAAGGGCTCGAAGCGGCCATATTTTCCATCGTAGGTGCGAACGCCGATGGAACGAATAGTCAGGTGGGGTGGCGGGGGGACGCGGGCAGCCAATAATTCCACAGATCGCGGTAACGAGAAGCGACACCGGTCCCCGGTAACATGGACGTCGAAGTGGCGCTCGTGACAGCGGGAAATCCGAGCGGAAGAGCATAAACTCGCAATCAACGGAACCCGAAGACGTTCTCGTATGCAGGTCGATTAAACCGGGTGTCGGGCGTCCGCGTTTCGGGCTTCATGTTCCGAGGGGTTCGGAGGTTCGAGTTCGCCCCCGTGGCCGGGGCCAGCGTGTTCGACTTGCTGAGTAAGCAAACATTTGCATCGTGACACACACGGATCACCTCTCGCGCCGCGCCGAGTTTACTTTCCAGATTCGCGTGTATATGCGCGCAGACAGCTTACCCCGGGGAAATCGGATTATAAGCGGATGCATGGTCCGGCGAACCGATTGCCGCACCTACCATCTCCCTCTTCCACCTTTGGTCCTCTCTGCTGCTCCCTACCTATCTACCTACCTACCTACCTCCCTCCCTCCCCCACCGATCCTCTTCGTTTCCCACCCCCCCTCGGAACCAGACGGAAGTTCCATGTCTATCAATTAAGACCGATCCGCCGGTTGGTCGGACACCCCGGTCCGTGGCTTGGTCAATTTTCCGCAATTATTTCTCGACGTTGCCCTCATCCATATTTATCTGCTTATTTGTTCGGCGCCGGATGCTGATGGACGAAGCGAATATAATTCTACCGGACGACATCGATCTCGATGAGCTAGCTATCCGCCTCTCCGTTCGATTCGATTATTCATCTCGAGCCGTCGCTCCTGAAGTTTTACAGATTTTTCGAGGAGCGTGACTTGTTTACGGGACGCGCCGAGCTTCGGACTAATTTTGTACCGGACTTTATACGGAACGCATACTTTTTAGCTTGATTCGTCGCGGTTCATGCACAAACGCCGGCGAAACGTGTTTCCGATCGGACGCGTCGATGCGAAATTTGCTGAAACATTAATTGTTTTGAAATGTATAATAATATCCTTCGTAACAAGCAACGGTCGTAGGAAGCAACGGGGAATTGAAAGGGAATGGGGGGTATCAACAACGCGTAAGCGAAGAAATAGAATATTGCACGGGAAAAAAATGTCTGATCAATGAAAACGCGGCCCCCGTATTAATATCCCTTTGATTGTACGGAGCATGAAGGATGAATAGAAACACAAGAGATAGCCGCAGAATTGTAAACAGACATTTGATACTTCTAGGATATCAATTAATTACGGTAGCCGAGCCGGTTACCCGCGGAGCAACCAATTACCGTACCTTCGCTTTGTTTTCGCCTATAATTAACTTTGTATCGAACGGTGATATTAAGTATTTTTATAATTTTATTTTCTGCAGTTTCTAATCGACAATTGTAATGTGTATTCTTCGATAAATATAAAGTTAATTATGCCCGAGAAGGAGCCAAAGGCACAGCAATCTGACTCAGTGTACAAGTCAATGACAAGTGTGCAATATGTCTCCGCGCAAACAGCATTCCATTGGCATCAAATAGAGAATTATTAAACTTTTCGATAATGGAGATAGCTAATGAGAGGTCCCAGAAATTATAAGATGCAGCCAAACTGGTTAAATCTAAGCCATCACTGATTTAACCTTTTAGACAGAGCTGGATTTTACGCGAATGAAATTTTTCATAATTAAAGTATTTTTAATAACTAATAATACAATTGAGTAAAACGAGAAACATCCACAAAAGCCACTATAATGGCGCGTCGTGCCTAAGAGGTTAAAGAGGAAGGGCAAGGAAGCGAAGAATATATTCAATCGAAAAAGAGATGACCGTCCTCGTGTAACAAATTTTTGCGAAAATTAACATCTGCGTAAAATTATAAAAATGATCAGACTATCAACTTCGAAATAGATGTACAGTTGACATGAAATGTTTCAGACCGTAACGTTAGCAATCGTTTACATGGTATGGGTTTTTCATTTCGGATAGTCAAAACAAAACCATACATTACAAAGAAGCATCAGAGAGAAAGCCTACAACGGTATGGAGATCATGCTCATCGAACGGCAGAAGCCTGACAGATCGTAATACTCAGTGATGAGTCACGTGTATGCATTGTCACAGGAGATGGTGCAGGGGTATTTCTATGGCGACGGTCAAATGAAAAGTTTTGTGGAGACTGATTAAATTTTAAACAGAAATGTCCATAATCTTTCGTGATTAGGGGTTGTATGATCGACAAAAGGAATAGACTAATCTTTACTGTAAGGGCGCAGAGATTTTTTTAGGCTTTTATATATATTTTATGTATATTTATATTGAGAAAACAGAAAACATACTTGAAGTCACAAAGCAAAATATAGTAAAATTAAATAACAGTAAAATAATAGTAGAAAAATAATAAAAAGATAAAAAATAATTTTAAAAAGTATTCTAGTTGCAGCCTGATAAACTAACCTAATAACCTTCGTCGTCTAAAAAATTCAAGCCATTTAGTCCAGTTCCAAAAAAGTTATCGTATTTTAAAAGCTGTCCGAACATTGACGGGAGCCACTGTATATTTAGACTGCATTGGTTTACAGTCTCTACTGCAGCGCAGCCATGCTTCACTGATAGCAGAAATTCGAGAGGAATGTAACGTAGACGCTTATTCGCAGTTGTCATACAATTGGTGGAATAAAACTGCGCAGGAATGATGTTCGGCGAGAGGGAAGGAGAACATGTCGATTTTAATAGCTCTTTGAAATGTAAACAGGCGGCGCGCGTTAAACGCGACTGTTAAACAGAAAATGAAAACCGACGGCCAGAAATGTTAAAGCGTGTATCAATATATCTGACGCCCGGGTTTAATCAGCGCGACGATATTCATCCGTAAACGAGACCAATGCGCACACACGTCGGTCACAACATATAATGCAAACATTTAAATCGCCAATATTCCGCGTTTGTTCCCCCGCAAAATATGCCGGAACACGTGTCAACGTCGATTCGAATCGCATAATACAATAAAGGGTGTACGGATGCCGGCGTTCGGCGCGGCGCGGCGGCGGCGAACGTAAAAATTGAATCCGCGGCACGTAAAGGATTTGCAACGCCTAAATTGTTTAACAAGCACGCGCTCCCGGTTCCCGATGAAAACTCGAACCCGATTAATTTAACGTTCGTAATCCTTTGTGGGATGGTAAACCGCACACCGAGCGCCGCGTGTCTCTTGTACGCATTGTGTGACCGGTTAAAATGTTCCGGACGACGCGGCGCGGCGCAGCGTGGCGCGACGCGATGCGGCGACGATGAAGGGGTTTCGGTAGAGCATATCTCGCGTCGGTTCTTCATTTCGCCGGGGACTACGCCGGGAGAGAATCAGAACGAAATTAATTAACCCGCCGAAATTCAATTAACAGCAGTCGCCGCCGGTAAACCTCCGCGAGCTGAATCCGCTGAAACGATCGCGGATCCGGAGGGAAGGAAAAGTAGCGACCGGCCAGCGAAGGGCACAGAGGAAAAAAGGGGGAAGAGAACCGAGCGAAAAAGGGAACGGCCGGCGGTGTGGGTGGCTCCGATTTCAATTATATTTTTCGCCGATTAAATTAGACCAACGATCGAAGATAATACAGGGACCTGTGTTCGACGACGATCGATTAACGCTCTGTCGTTATTAAGTGAAAAACGACCGGGCACTGCGCCGGTCTGATCGGATTGTTTGCTCGAGAAAATGAAGAAACAGTAAATCGGCGGTTCAGCGCGAGGAACCGGAAACACGATTACGATACCGATGGGATTGATTTGTTCTGTTTCAATTCTATAACGCTGATGCTCGCTGCGGAATCGAATATTGAAAAAATTCTGGTAAGCACGACCTTTCTGTAAACGTTCTAGTACAGAATCTGTGAAAAATGAATTCTTTAACTAGTCTAATTGAACTAGTCTATTTTAACTAATCTATTCTAACTAATCTATTTCAACTAGCCTTCATTTAAATCTTTAACTATCTTCAACAATTATTTTAGCGAAATTATGTTAGTTTTATCGTTGCATTGTTCTGGTTATTTAAACTACAATGATGGTGAATTTACTGAAGTAAATGTCACGACATTGCAAATGTTACAAAATTGATGTTTATTTAGGCCACAGGTAGTCTACTCAAGGAGAACACGATTTAGGCTGTTAGGTGTCAGTTTTCAAAACTTCGCTCTCTTTTCACACGGATTATGTCAAGTGCAGCCACTTCAAAAATTCTGAAAAGATATACTGGAATAACCTTAACAAGACACTATTACTGTGAAAATATAAATATGGTGGCACGACAGCTTCAACGTGAAATAGACATTTTTACGTTTGCGAATTTTGAAAAAAATTGTCACCGCAGCGAAATATTCTGAAAAAATATAAAATTTTGTACTCCATTCGATAGAGGATCCAAGATTGCTTTCATAATTTTTCATTCACAAAACAGCAGAAGTAGAGCACAATCTGTTGATTCGATCGAAAGCTGTAACTAGCTCTTCTGTGAGGGTATTGAATTATCCTTGAGTAGTATATCAACTGATAATAATAATAATCAATATAATAATAAACAATAATCAAAATAACAATAAACAATAATCAATCTACATATTCGCGTTCGTAAACAGTCGCCACGTTTAATACCATAGTTGCTTCGTTCTGTATGAATATTTAACGAACACCCATAAATTGACTCGAAAGAACTGATGTTGAATAACGCCGCGGCTTGTTCCGTTCTCTGGCTTAAATCTTTAACTTCGCGTAAAGTTCGCTGGTTGGAAAATTTAGAGCAGAAGGGTTTTTGTTCTGGTGAAAGAGGTAATGCGGGTTAATGTACCGGCCTCAGAAGTACTTGCTCAGAGAGGTGCGTTCTTGAACTTACGTTGCCGGCGAGTACGTTCTTAATAATACACCTCGTGAGCATTTCTTATGGATGCGAAACTAAATTTTAATACATTTAGGATCGCAGCAACCTCATCTACGTAACGATGAAAATAATAATCGTGGTTACCGGATTCAAAATGTAGCAACAGGAAATAAGAGAGCTGTTTGGGAATCGGAAAGAATGACATGCGGGAAAAGACTAATATTGTTCTTTTACCCTTCAAAATAATTTTTATAGCAATAATTTTTAATTTTAGAAAAATTGTTAAATATGCCACTGTCAGTATGAATCGCGAGAATTAATTTGGTATATACAGGGTGTCTCAAAATTATGTGCACTCCGGGAAGGGATTTCGTTGATACAACATCTCGGTTCTTTAAAATGTACACGCAGCAGCACGAAAACTCGTCGGTGCGCTGCCAACTTTAATTGTTAATAACTCGTTAACAAAGCCGTGGATTGCATTTTGGCAAAGGAAAAAGTTACTTGAAACGGCCTCAGCTACCCCCCATTTCCCGGAGTGCACATAATTTTGAGACACCCTGTATATAAAATACACTTCGTCGCTCAAAATGAAAATACTATAAGACAGAGAAATGATTTTAGATTTAGAGCTAAAATGGCCTCGAGTGCAAAGGGTTAAAAAACTGTTGAAACATTAGCATAGCATTAAATAGAATAATTCAGCCTTCGCCGTACAACGTAACATTTCCCATGTGCACCGACGCGGTCAACTACAACGGTCATTAATCACCTGTCGACTATTACCAATCCACAATCACCAGTCACGTGTGTGCACGAACAGGTTGCGTGTGTGCAAAGCAACGAGGTAAGCAGCGTTGCGTGTTATCGATCAATTTCGGGTTGACAGCGAGCCGTGGAACTTCGGGGCCTCGCGTCTCACCAGCCGGAAGACGCGTTGCTCTGAAACGGAAGCGAAGGCGTCGAAGAATCCCAACGGCATTGTTGCGCTCGCGGAAAAAGATTTCTGTCGTTCGCTCGGCACCGGCGAGCACCGATCAAATATTGACTGCCGTAATGACGTTTCCCCATCGTTCCACCCCATCTCTCCCTCCCTCCCTCCCACCCCTTCGCCTACGCGCGACCGTTCCGTTTCATTAATCCCGACTCGCGCCGGAAAAATTCTTGGCGTGCACACACGAACAAACCGAGCGGCATTGGTTACTTCTACACACCTTCCGTTTCTCTGTTCCGTATCTATCGTTCGAACTTTGCACCGTGAGACGGGTATACGCCGAGCAATTACCGCGATCGTTTCTTCCGCCCTCCCTGCGCCCTCGCGCCGTTGCGACCGAGAGCAAGTCACGATGTTTAACCAGAACGATTGTACAGTTGCTCGAAGAAGTATTCGAAAAGTATTCGAAACCGTCGCTACCAACCTTTGACCTATCGACGATCGGAAAATCAACAACCGGATGCTTTTGTTTCGTGTCAGAATTTTTCTTCTATTAGGTCGCGAAATGAATTTGCCACTGTCTTCATTATTAATAGACTGTGGATCATTATACAGATAAGGCGTAAGCAGAACCCTTAATACACGGAAGATGTTATTAGTATACCTACCAGAAACTCGAAACACAAATTATACACAAATTTTGATTTTACTATGCAAAGTCGAGTTGAAATAAAAAACACAATAATGCGTGTTATAATACAATTATTAACATTATTATTATATACGTACTTAACTGTACCTTATTCCATGCATCGCCACAGAACTATAAGATCGCCATGTTGCAGAATATGCAACGTTAATAATCGTTTATAATTTCTCTTTAATTTCCCTAGGTCAACTTGACCTATTCGCTGTCAAAGTTGGTGATATCTGGAACTGTGTCATCCACAGGGTGTCCCGAAAGTTACTTAAAATCGGGAAATGTGGGGTTCCAGAAGTCATTTGAAGTAGCTTTTTCCTTATTATAAATGCAACGAGATGTTAGCGAAAAATAGTGCCCAATGAGAGACGAGATCAGCTGGTCGGAACTGGTCGGAATTCCTCATTTGTCTATTTTGAGTAACTTTTGGAACAATCTGTGTAAGTAATACGATCTTTAGCGGAAGATGCTTGGTGCTTAAAAATTCTGTTATAGTTGATACGAAAGCCGATTAATTAAAATCGTTAATAATCAAACGCTGATTTTGGCCCTGATGGTATCGCATAATCGAGGTTCCACTCTATTTATATTCATACAATTCAAGAAATGTTTCGAACGAGCATTTAAGTTCAGCATAAAGTCCGACATATATTCATATTGGGTAATTTCGTTTTTCCCAAGAAAAGACTTAATTTTTGTCACAGCCAACTTCACGCTTAAGCTGCATAATCATTATATATTTAGACAACTGATATAGTAAGTCTTGTTTGCTAAAAATTTTGTTCGATTCTTTGCAATAGTTTTTGTTTAGTAATCTATTGTGTTTCATTTCCACCAAGAAAAAAACGAAACGACTTTCGGAACGACCTAATAGTATATTTAAATAATGTTAAAGCATAAACTGACTTCATCAATACTAAACGTTACCAAACAACATAGAAACTTCATTCACGCTACGAATGCAAATGTTTCCTTGCATATCACAATATAATAGTAATATTTATCGTATACGTTCATTGCGAACACCATTCATGTACCCACTGTTCATTGCCAATAATATACCTACCGTTCAATCATTTCTCATTGACACGATCACGAACTTCGCGCTTTCCGCGACGCGAAGATTTCGCTTGTTAGATATTACAAACGCGAGTGTCGGAAAACTTTCGCGGGCAACTGTATATCGTTGCTTCGCGACGATCCTACGAGACGAAGGCGGCGTATAAACGTCGGGTACGCGTTGCTCGATATTGATGTTTGTGATTTCTTTCTCCCATTGCGCATCCTACTCGATCCCGTAAAGTAGGACCGCCGGTATTTTTTCGAGAGCGAAACGAACGGAATATCCGAGGGAGGCTTTATTGCGCGGAGTTGTAAACGGCGAATGAGAGTTATGGGGAGGGGGAGCGGATCTTTCCATTCGTGTGTTACGAATCCCAGTATAATTCACTGTTTTTAAAAATTGTTGTTCGCATCTTCCAACGGTAACCTGTTCCTTTGAAACAACGGTGTATCGAAGAATAGCATATAAATATTTAACAGTAGCGCTTTTAATTGCAATAAAATCCGTATGTACCTTTGCCTTATTGTCGCTGAATTTTTGTTCATTCGTTTACCTAGAGTCGCATCCACCTCCGCGGTTTATAATCACTGATTTGTAAACAACGTTGTTCGCGGAACGCGGTCACTGGAAAGCGTGTCGACAAAAGGAGACGCTCTTAATAACCGCAATTCATCTCGCTACAATAAAGAAGAAGCCGACGTCGCCGTAAACCCGGGAAGGGGGGGGGAAGACCCTCGTTTTATTTGCTCGAGGGTTAAAAAAATCGTCGTTTTACACACGACACGGCAGCCGGAGAAATTTGCGCGTTGACAATTTTCGCGCGACCGCGTCGTAACTCGGTTATAAGTCGTAAAGTTCGCGCGGGGCGGGGGGGCGGGGGGGGGGGGGGGGACCCGGGAAGATTCGAGGACCGTGGACGATGCAAATGCGTCGCAAAATTACAGCGACGAGCAAATTGTTGCGATAACAAGTTCCAACGCGGTACCGCCGGGGAAAAGGGGGGCCCCCGCGGTGGGGGATCCCTCGACTTCCGGTTTATGCGTCCGGCTCGGTGGCCTCATCCCGGTCGTTAACTTCCGCTTTTTTCGACCGCGTAAACGCTTTCTTTCGCGTCGCCGGCCCTCTCGCCGAACGGAAAAGATAGTTCATTAACTCGACGCTTGATCGCGAACGATACTGCGCGCCCCTTAAATTGCTATGTCGCGTCGTTCTTATAACACTAATAATTCGTCTTTATTGCACATTATATTATGCGGCAAAAAATTAATGAACAGTAATTACGCTTCGAAACTAATGGCCGCCGCGGATGGGAGATTGCAGCGATGTTGTGTTTCGAATGTTTCTTTATTACTTCTTTGCCACCCCTGCTGGAGAACCGTAGAGGAATGCCGCCAAATATGAATTATCAATTTGTTTTTCGCGCGCCGCAGTCAGTCGCAATAATCGGACTTCTCCTGAGACGGAATAATTTCTTTTAACACGTTCGTCGACCAGCGTGAATCGGTCGAATTTCTTACCGGGCCCAAATACGATATTTAGAACTCGTAGGATAACGTAATACTGTATGCATTAAACACAAATTAATGTATAATAAATATAGTAGTGTATGTATTTCATGTTTTATTTAATTGTATTATTAGTTATTAAAGTAAAAGAATAAAGTGAAAGTGTATATGTATAATACACTAAGAAAAGAATATATATGTATAGCTAATACTATATATAACTATACCAAAAAAAAATTATATATTAAGATAAATATAGTAATTAATTTAGTTATGAAAAATTTCATTCGCGTAAAATCCATCCCTGCCTGAGAGGTTAAAATTATTAAATAAATAAACTCCTATTTAACTTGAATAAGAAGAGTGTCGGTCATATTTGGGACCTGTCCCCCAGATATGGGTGACGCGGCAACGAACGTGTTAACAGTGGATGCAATGACTTTCATTTCTTTGGGGTATTTTGGAGAGACTAGTCTATTAGTTAGGTTTAAATAGAAATTGAATCGTGACATTTTTGAAGCTAAATGATATGTCTATAAATTAATAAAAGTGTTATATGATACTCAAAGTAAATTAAGACTTATCTAGTTTCTTTGAAGGAACATGGTGAAGTGATATATTGAAGTGATATATTATTCAACTAATCGTATTTCAAATACTCCATTCAAATAAGATCCATGTCTGGTTAAAGATAGACACACCATAAACTGCTGATATCTGAAGCAGAGCTATGCTGATAGAATTATTGAACGACTGTAATGTAGGAAATGTTAGAGAGCTCTTAAATAAATGAATATTCTAAATTAAGATTGATTAGAGACTATCATTACTAAATGAATAAAAATGATATTAGCATGATGTACGAAATTTGTTGAAAAGTATATAATTTACTAAAAAATAATATATCATGTATAACATGAGACATATTATTTAACGAATATGAAGCACGATATTCGTGAGTATTAAATTTGTGTGGATAACAAGATATCGTCGGGCATACATTTTAATAACAAATGAATTAAAGGAAACATACAATTCTTACGGTTGTTTATCAAATTAGGAGAGAATCAGCACAGAATTGGATGAAAATTACTAAAGCTGGAAAATCTCTTAAAATAAATCATCGTTTGAAGAAACAGCTCCGTTGTTCATTTCCACGAATGTTCTTTTTTTTGTGTGTACCTACATGAGAAAATGTAGCTTCACAGCAGTTGATTAATTTTCTTTCAGTTTAATCTGATCGAGTTTGCAAACTAAGTGCAGGCTACTGGGATATTCTCGACCTCTAGAATCATTTTCTAATAGCGTGTATTCCAAGATTCCCAGAGCGTCTTAAGTTCTGATCCTCAGGAGGAAGAATGAAACTTCCTCTGAACTGTGAATTGATTAAACGCACAGATACGCTCCTACATCTCTAATCCATTAATAGTCTCTGGAACCATCGCTTGGAGTGCAGAGCGTACACTGCCATAAATTCGTGTCAAGTATACGTAATATAGTAACTAATAGGAACTTCGAACACTGTCGATGGCCCCTCCATGTGTTCACACTTTATGTCCGCTAACTTTTTAATCGGAAAATTAGTTTCTCTGGTTTCTAAATTTAAATTTCGACTCAAATTATTTATAATAATATCGAAGTTATTTAACAGTGTCAAAGCTTTATTGACGATACCCTAAATAAAATAATAGTATGAGATGAAATTTTGCTTATCGTTTTCGTAATAATGCCACTAATAATAATTACCTAAAATGTACTTTACTTTCTTGCATCATCAATAGGCTGTAAAAGTGATACAAATTTATCCTAACCAAGCATTTTTGTAAACTTCATCGAAATTTCACTTGCTGTAATATGTTCACAATTCGTATGGTTTTTAACAAGTCTAATATATAATAATTACTATGTATATAATAACGCTTGGGTTACTATGAAAATGTAGTTGTTGAAGTACTATGCGCCCCCCCCCCCTCAAAACTCGTAGAATTAATTGTCATAAGCACGCGGGGTTGGCCAGCCGTCTATTGTCATTACGACACGAAAATAGATCCAAACTGGTCTTCAGTTTTTTTTTCTCCAGCGGCTATCGCGACACTGACGGAGCTGGAAGTCGTTCATCATCGAATCGCGCTGGTCCGACGATACGTGCGCGCATACGTGTCAACCTCGCAGGAAGAAAACTTCGATCGGCGGCCACTCAATCTTGTTTTTTTCCGTCGCTGGGCTGGCTGGCATCGAGTGCTGTTTTTCATCGGTTAATCGAAACTTCCAAGGAGTAAGAATGATCGGTCATATTCGACAGAGAGACCGACAACAGATGTCTCTATATTCGCGGAAAAACGTTTGACGATTGCTCGCTCCGGTTTTTCGGGTTCGCGGGAAATTCTTACCCGAGCAGGGATGAAAAAGGAGGAGGACGGAAGCGTTGGTAAAAATGGTGAGAAGACCGGAGCGAAAGCGGTCGAGAAGATCGGAAATAAAGGATTAGCGAAGTGATGCCGCGAAGAGTGATCTTTGAGCGATTTTGAAATAATGTTGACGCGCTAATAATGGCTTTGTAACTTTTCACGTATGAATTGATCTTATACAAGTTCAATCTGAAATGTGGTTCGTTTCCAAGAGTTTGTAGATTTTTTTAGAGCATGGATTAGTTAATTTCCTAATATATTTTTTATTGTTGAGGCTTGTTCTTAAATAGCAGATATATAATTTAGGGAATTGAAATAAATGGAGAACAGAATGTAATAGAAACGACATTAATATTGGTTAATTAGATAGAAGATTTGTAAGATGTACGGAGAGAATGACACAGGGTGTCTCGAAATTCGTTATATGAATTCAGTTAAGTAAATTCTATGGCTGAAATTAAGGTGAAAATCATAATTAATAATGAAGATATTATTTAGACTGCATGTATCGACTGATGTTTATATTTGATTTCCTCGAAATCGAAGCATCCCGGGCAATCTCGATATTCTTGATTTTCGTACTATTTCCAGTCATAGGACCCACCTAACCCAATCTGTGCCATAAATAATGAAACAACCTGTATATCAACCAACCGATAGGAAAGCAATCGATTCACCGCTAACCGGCGCGCGGCTGTAAGGCGTGTATTTAAATTTCGACGACCGACTATAAATACGAATATCCGTGACCGTTTACCGCCTACCATTAACAATAATTTATTTTCGTGCTGCACGGTCGGAAATAAGTTATTGCCCGGTATTTTCTACCGAACCGGCGGAATCATCGATCCGCATTGGTTCTTCAACCGCAAACGAAACGTTCCCGCGGATCGCAATCAACACGTTTCCGGGGCGAATTATTAACATGTCGCAATTGTCCCGCGAGAAAATAAAATCGAGCGGCGGCGCTGGTCGGACGCGTTGCGCGCCGTTGCCGGTGCACGGGCACGCGTGCACACGCTCGCCGACGGTTTTTCTCCGTCGCGTCGCGTCGCGCCGGAGCGGTGCAACTTTCAGGAACCGGGTATTTCGCGTCCGAGGCGAGTCATCGTTCCGTGTCGATCGCACGGTAAATTGCGTTTCGGACGAAAGCGCCATTAATCTCGACGCGCGACACCGATTCCCGTGGGCAGAAGCGGCGCACCGCGTTTCCCGTGTTTCACCAGCGCGAGCTTTCCGCTGCGACGCCTTTGTTTTCGCCTGGCCCCCCGCTCGTTTCCGTAATTTGAAGAAACGTGACGTTTCCCCGTGTCGTCGCTCTCGGCGCGAACGCTCTCTCTCTCTCTCTCTCTTCACCTCCGCTTTCCATCTTCTGCTGAACGGAAGGCGCGATAGGTGGCGCGGAAATTATCGCAATTTTTCAGTTTGCGTGTGTGACACCGGCGCGACGGATCTCTTTTTTCCGCGGCGCTCTTTCGGCTAACTTTATTTAATCTCTTGACGTGCCATTTTCCTCGGACATTTTTCCATTACGATAATTTTTTAACGCATTTAGATTCGAAGAATCACATAGTTGCACTGTTCATTAGAAAATGAAACTGACGTTGCGAAAGTGCTGAGAGGACCGCCCAACTATAAAATAACTAAAAATGTGAAAATAAAGGAACTAATTATTGTAACTGGCAAAACAGATCTGTACCACTCTAGAGAAAAGGATCCAGTCACAACGAACGGAATGGATCTACTATAATACCGCTCTAATAATGAGATACTAAGTGTAGGGGCTGCTCGAACGCATCTAGACCAGTGTTGCCAGGAAACTGATCGCACGTGGGGCTCCCCGGATGTCGCACCCCTATCCGCCGTCGTCCACAAGCTCTTTTCCCCCCTCTCGCTCGTATTGGTGAGTCTGGGGTAGGAGGACAGTGAAATGGCGAGGATGTGTGATGGGCAAAAAGCTGACCTAGGCATCGTAACGTGACGATCTACTGCCGCTACGTATCTCCTCCATTACTCCAACTTCAGTTTGTAGGTGATTGCGTGCATGTGGCAATGTAGGGAGGGGGGAGGGGGGGACCGATTCCTCTCGAGCCGTCAATTTCCTTCCAACGGTGATCTAGACTGTTCGAACCAGCGCGGCCAGGTAAAGGCTTCTTTCCCACTCTACCTTTTTCCTACGCTGTTCCCTCATTTTTCGACGGCGAGCATACCCAGTCATCGCCCGCGACGAAGCGATGCAATTTTAACCTTCTCTAACCAATTCGCTTCTATAACCAGTGCTCGCGGACTGCGGAAACTTTCAGGAGTTTCTTTCGCTTTTCTGTTGCAAAGGAAGGAGTAGGATGCACTGAGAGCAACGCGATACGGCACTCCCCACTTTTAGGCCAAACGATGCTTGGTCTTTGATAGATTTATGCGAGACTCAGTCTGCGTGCGCCTCTGATTAAGGTGTTATGAAGCGTCATCTGAATACGAAGAAACAATGTATGTTTGTGTCGAGGGGTTATGTAGAATAAACACTCGTGTATGTAAAACTTGTGTAAATAACTATTGGAATATGAAACGGGCGCCACGTGAACATAGACTAAACAAAAACGCCCGTTTCATAGTTTCCAACCTAATATATAGGTTGA